>NW_027513569.1:0-170370 GCF_048772815.1 Callospermophilus lateralis
GTGGAAAAGCACTTTCATCGAGAGGGGTTGCCAAGTCTTCTAAGAAATAACGAGTTACCGAAATACCAGCAAATATTTTTTCACCCAATCTTGATGATACTTGGTGGTAAGGACAAATACACAAATCCTACTTGGCTCACCAAATTTTGTTCTTCTAGGTTGAAACATTCGTCTACAGTAGCAGTTTTTATTTTTTAGGTTTTACTCTGTTTCTCTCCTATATGATAGATGAATTTGGAACTCTAAATCCAACATGGTTTGTAGTAGCTCTTTAAAACGTGACAAAATAAAGGAGTTCTCAGTTTTGTCTCTATGATTTGTTTCTGCTTCAAGTAGCCCTAAGCAGAGACTGTGGAAAAGCACTTTCATTGAGAGGGGATGCCAAGCTTCTAAGAAATAACGAGTTTCCGAATTACCAGCAAATATTTTTCCCCCAATCTTGATGATACTTGGTGGTAATGATCAGTACACAAATCCCACTTGGCTCACCAAATTTTTTTCTTCTAGGTTGAAGCGTTTGTCTACAGTAGCAGTTTTTATATTTAGGTTTCACTCTGTTGTCTCCTATATAGATAGATGAATATGGAACTCTAAATCCAATATGGTTTGTAGTAGCTCTTTGAACCTTGACAAAATAAAGGAGTTCTCAGTTTTGAGTCTATGATTTGTTTCCGCTTCAAGTAGCCCTACGCAGAGACTGTGTAAAAAGCACTTTCATTGAGAGGGGTTGCCAAGCTTCCAAGAAATTACGAGTTTCCGAAATACCAGCAAGTATTTTTTCACCCAGATCTTGATGATACGTTCTAGTAATGAAAAGTCCATAAATCTCACTTGGCTCACCAATATCTCGTTCTTCTACGTTGAAGCGTTCGTCTACAGTAGCAGTTTTTTATATTTAGGTTTCACTCTGTTCTCTGCTTTATAGATAGATGAATTTGGATCTCTAAATCCAACATAGTTTGTAGTAGCTCTTTGAAACTTGACAAAATAAAGGTGTTCTCAGTTTTGTCTCTTTGGTTTGTTTCCTCTTCAAGTACCCCAGGCACTTAATGTGGAAAGCATTTATTGAGAGTGGTTGCCAAGCTTCTTAAGAAATAATGAGTTTCCGAAATACCAGCAAATATTTTTTCACCCAATCTTGATGATACTTGGTGGTAAGGACAAATACTCAAATCCTACTTGGCTCACCAAATTTTGTACTTCTAGGTTGAAGCATTCGTCTACAGTAGCAGTTTTTATTTTTAGGTTTTACTCTGTTCTCTCTATATAGATAGATGAATTTGGAACTCTAAATCCAACAATGGTTTGTAGTAGCTCTTTGAAACGTGACAAAATAAAGGAGTTCTCAGTTTTGTCTCTATGATTTGTTTCTGCTTCAAGTAGCCCCTAAGCAGAGACTGTGGAAAAGCACTTTCATTGAGAGGGGTTGCCAAGCTTCTAAGAAATAACGAGTTTCCGAATTACCAGCAAATATTTTTTCCCCCAATCTTGATGATACTTGGTGGTAATGATCAGTACACAAATCCCACTTGGCTCACCAAATTTTTTTCTTCTAGGTTGAAGCGTTCGTCTACAGTAGCAGTTTTATATTTAGGTTTCACTCTGTTGTCTCCTATATAGATAGATGAGTTTGGAACTCTAAATCCAATATGGTTTGTAGTAGCTCTTTGAACCTTGACAAAATAAAGGAGTTCCCAGTTTTGTCTCTATGATTTGTTTCCGCGTCAAGTAGCCCTACGCAGAGACTGTGGAAAAGCACTTTCATTGAGAGGGGTTGCCAAGCTTCCAAGAATTTACGAGTTTCCGAAATACCAGCAAGTATTTTTTCACCCGATCTAGATGATACGTTCTGTAATTGACAAGTCCATAAATCTCACTTGGCTCACCAAATCTCGATAATCTAGGTTTGAAGCGTTCGTCTACAGTAGCAGTTTTTATATTTAGGTTTCACTCTGTTCTCTGCTTTATAGATAGATGAATTTGGAACTCTAAATCCAACATAGTTTGTAGTAGCTCTTTGAAACTTGACAAAATAAAGGAGTTCTCAGTTTTGTCTCTATGGTTTGCTTCCTCTTCATGTACCCCAGGCACTGACTGTGGAAAAGCACTTTATTGAGAGGGGGTGCCAAGATGCTAAGAAATAACGAGTTTCCGAAATACCAGGAAATATTTTTTCGCCCAATATTGATGATACTTGGTGGTGATGATCAGTACACAAATCCCACTTGGCTCGCCAAATTTTGTTCTTCTAGTTTGAATCGTTCGTCTACTGTAGCAATTTTTATATTTAGGTTTCACTCTGTTCTCTCCTCTATAGATAGATAGCATTTGAACTCTAAATCCAACATGGTTTGTAGTAGCTCTTTGAAACTTGACAAAGTAAAGGAGTTCTCAGTTTTTTCTCTATGATTTGTATCCGCTTCAATTAGCCCTAAGCAGAGACTTTGGAAAAGCACTTTCATTCAGAGGGGTTGCCAAGCTTCCCAAGAAATAACAAGTTTCCGAAATTACCAGCAAATATTTTTCACCCAATCTTGATGATACTTGGTGGTAATGACAAGTACACAAATCCCACTTGGCTCACCAAATATTGTTCTTCCAGGTTGAAGTGTTCGTCTACAGTAACACGTTTTATATTTAGGTTTCACTCTGTTCTCTGCTATATAGATAGATGAATTTGGAACTCTAAATCCAACATGGTTTGTAGTGGCTCTTTGAAACTTGAAAAATAAAGGAGTTCTCAGTTTTGTCTCTATGGTGTGTTTCCTCTTCCAAGTAGCCCTACGCACAGGACTGTGGAAAAGCACTTTCATTGAGAGGCGTTGCCAAGCTTCTAAGAAATAACGAGTTTCCGAAATACCAGCAAACATTTTTTCACCCGATGTTGATGATACTTGGTGGTAATGACAAGTACACAAATCCCACTTGGCTCACCGAATTTTGTTCTTCTAGGTTGAAGTTTCATCTACAGTAGCACTTTTTTATATTTAGGGTTTCACTCTGTTCTCTGCTATATTGACAGATGAATTTGGAACTCTGAATCCAACATGGTTTGTAGTAGCTCTTTGAAACTTGACAAAAGGAAGGAGTTCTCAGTTTTGTCTCTATCGCTTGTTTCCTCTTCAATTAGCCCTAGGCACCAACGATGGAAAAGCACTTTCATTGAGAGGGGTTGCCAAGCTTCTAAGAAATAACGAGTTTCCGAAATACCAGCAAAAATTTTTTCACCCAATATTGATGATACTTGGTGGTAATGACAAGTACACAAATCAAACTTGGACTCACCAAATTTTGTTCTTCTAGGTTGATGCGTTAGTTTTCAGTAGCAGTTTTTATTTTTAGGTTTCACTCTGTTCTCTCCTATATAGATAGATAAATTTGGAACTCTAAATCCAACATGGTTTGTAGTAGCTCTTTGAAACTTGAAAAAATAAAGGAGTTCTCAGTTTTTTCTCTATGGTTTGTTTCCTCTTCAAGTAGCCCTAAGCAGAGACTGTGGAAAAGCACTTTCATTGAGAGGGGTTGCCAAGCTTCTAAGAAATAACGAGTTACCGAAATACCAGCAAATATTTTTTCACCCAATCTTGATGATACTTGGTGGTAAGAACAAATACACAAATCCTACTTGGCTCACCAAATTTTGTTCTTCTAGGTTGAAACATTCGTCTACAGTAGCAGTTTTTATTTTTAGGTTTTACTCTGTTCTCTCCTATATAGATAGATGAATTTGGAACTCTAAATCCAACATGGTTTGTAGTAGCTCTTTGAAACGTGACAAAATAAAGGAGTTCTCAGTTTTGTCTCTATGATTTGTTTCTGCTTCAAGTAGCCCTAAGCAGAGACTGTGGAAAAGCACTTTCATTGAGAGGGGTTGCCAAGCTTCTAAGAAATAACGAGTTTCCGAATTACCAGAAAATATTTTTCCCCCAATCTTGATGATACTTGGTGGTAATGATCAGTACACAAATCCCACTTGGCTCACCAAATTTTTTTCTTCTAGGTTGAAGCGTTTGTCTACAGTAGCAGTTTTTATATTTAGGTTTCACTCTGTTGTCTCCTATATAGATAGATGAATTTGGAACTCTAAATCCAATATGGTTTGTAGTAGCTCTTTGAACCTTGACAAAATAAAGGAGTTCTCAGTTTTGAGTCTATGATTTGTTTCCGCTTCAAGTAGCCCTACACAGAGACTGTGTAAAAGCACTTTCATTGAGAGGGGTTGCCAAGCTTCCAAGAAATTACGAGTTTCCGAAATACCAGCAAGTATTTTTTCACCCGATCTTGATGATACGTTCTAGTAATGAAAAGTCCATAAATCTCACTTGGCTCACCATATCTCGTTCTTCTAGGTTGAAGCGTTCGTCTACAGTAGCAGTTTTTATATTTAGGTTTCACTCTGTTCTCTGCTTTATAGATAGATGAATTTGGAACTCTAAATCCAACATAGTTTGTAGTAGCTCTTTGAAACTTGACAAAATAAAGGTGTTCTCAGTTTTGTCTCTTTGGTTTGTTTCCTCTTCAAGTACCCCAGGCACTTAATGTGGAAAAGCACTTTATTGAGAGTGGTTGCCAAGCTTCTAAGAAATAATGAGTTTCCGAAATACCAGCAAATATTTTTTCACCCAATCTTGATGATACTTGGTGGTAAGGACAAATACTCAAATCCTACTTGGCTCACCAAATTTTGTACTTCTAGGTTGAAGCATTCGTCTACAGTAGCAGTTTTTATTTTTAGGTTTTACTCTGTTCTCTCCTATATAGATAGATGAATTTGGAACTCTAAATCCAACATGGTTTGTAGTAGCTCTTTGAAACGTGACAAAATAAAGGAGTTCTCAGTTTTGTCTCTATGATTTGTTTCTGCTTCAAGTAGCCCTAAGCAGAGACTGTGGAAAAGCACTTTCATTGAGAGGGGTTGCCAAGCTTCTAAGAAATAACGAGTTTCCGAATTACCAGCAAATATTTTTTCCCCCAATCTTGATGATACTTGGTGGTAATGATCAGTACACAAATCCCACTTGGCTCACCAAATTTTTTTCTTCTAGGTTGAAGCGTTCGTCTACAGTAGCAGTTTTTATATTTAGGTTTCACTCTGTTGTCTCCTATATAGATAGATGAGTTTGGAACTCTAAATCCAATATGGTTTGTAGTAGCTCTTTGAACCTTGACAAAATAAAGGAGTTCCCAGTTTTGTCTCTATGATTTGTTTCCGCTTCAAGTAGCCCTACGCAGAGACTGTGGAAAAGCACTTTCATTGAGAGGGGTTGCCAAGCTTCCAAGAATTTACGAGTTTCCGAAATACCAGCAAGTATTTTTTCACCCGATCTAGATGATACGTTCTGGTAATGACAAGTCCATAAATCTCACTTGGCTCACCAAATCTCGATAATCTAGGTTGAAGCGTTCGTCTACAGTAGCAGTTTTTATATTTAGGTTTCACTCTGTTCTCTGCTTTATAGATAGATGAATTTGGAACTCTAAATCCAACATAGTTTGTAGTAGCTCTTTGAAACTTGACAAAATAAAGGAGTTCTCAGTTTTGTCTCTATGGTTTGCTTCCTCTTCATGTACCCCAGGCACTGACTGTGGAAAAGCACTTTATTGAGAGGGGGTGCCAAGCTGCTAAGAAATAACGAGTTTCCGAAATACCAGGAAATATTTTTTCACCCAATATTGATGATACTTGGTGGTGATGATCAGTACACAAATCCCACTTGGCTCGCCAAATTTTGTTCTTCTAGTTTGAATCGTTCGTCTACTGTAGCAATTTTTATATTTAGGTTTCACTCTGTTCTCTCCTATTATAGATAGATGCATTTGGAACTCTAAATCCAACATGGTTTGTAGTAGCTCTTTGAAACTTGACAAAGTAAAGGAGTTCTCAGTTTTTTCTCTATGATTTGTATCCGCTTCAAGTAGCCCTAAGCAGAGACTGTGGAAAAGCACTTTCATTCAGAGGGGTTGCCAAGCTTCCAAGAAATAACAAGTTTCCGAAATACCAGCAAATATTTTTCACCCAATCTTGATGATACTTGGTGGTAATGACAAGTACACAAATCCCACTTGGCTCACCAAATATTGTTCTTCCAGGTTGAAGCGTTCGTCTACAGTAACACTTTTTATATTTAGGTTTCACTCTGTTCTCTGCTATATAGATAGATGAATTTGGAACTCTAAATCCAACATGGTTTGTAGTGGCTCTTTGAAACTTGAAAAAATAAAGGAGTTCTCAGTTTTGTCTCTATGGTGTGTTTCCTCTTCAAGTAGCCCTACGCACAGACTGTGGAAAAGCACTTTCATTGAGAGGCGTTGCCAAGCTTCTAAGAAATAACGAGTTTCCGAAATACCAGCAAACATTTTTTCACCCGATGTTGATGATACTTGGTGGTAATGACAAGTACACAAATCCCACTTGGCTCACCGAATTTGTTCATCTAGGTTGAAGTTTCATCTACAGTAGCACTTTTTATATTTAGTTTCACTCTGTTCTCTGCTATATTGACAGATGAATTTGGAACTCTGAATCCAACATGGTTTGTAGTAGCTCTTTGAAACTTGACAAAAGGAAGGAGTTCTCAGTTTTGTCTCTATCGCTTGTTTCCTCTTCAATTAGCCTAGGCACCAACGATGGAAAAGCACTTTCATTGAGAGGGGTTGCCAAGCTTCTAAGAAATAACGAGTTTCCGAAATACCAGCAAAAATTTTTTCACCCAATATTGATGATACTTGGTGGTAATGACAAGTACACAAATCCCACTTGACTCACCAAATTTTGTTCTTCTAGGTTGATGCGTTAGTTTTCAGTAGCAGTTTTTATTTTTAGGTTTCACTCTGTTCTCTCCTATATAGATAGATAAATTTGGAACTCTAAATCCAACATGGTTTGTAGTAGCTCTTTGAAACTTGAAAAAATAAAGGAGTTCTCAGTTTTATTCTCTATGGTTTGTTTCCTCTTCAAGTAGCCCTAAGCAGAGACTGTGGAAAAGCACTTTCATTGAGAGGGGTTGCCAAGCTTCTAAGAAATAACGAGTTACCGAAATACCAGCAAATATTTTTTCACCCAATCTTGATGATACTTGGTGGTAAGGACAAATACACAAATCCTACTTGGCTCCCCAAATTTTGTTCTTCTAGGTTGAAACATTCGTCTACAGTAGCAGTTTTTATTTTTAGGTTTTACTCTGTTCTCTCCTATATAGATAGATGAATTTGGAACTCTAAATCCAACATGCTTTGTAGTAGCTCTTTGAAACGTGACAAAATAAAGGAGTTCTCAGTTTTGTCTCTATGATTTGTTTCTGCTTCAAGTAGCCCTAAGCAGAGACTGTGGAAAAGCACTTTCATTGAGAGGGGTTGCCAAGCTTCTAAGAAATAACGAGTTTCCGAATTACCAGCAAATATTTTTCCCCCAATCTTGATGATACCTGGTGGTAATGATCAGTACACAAATCCCACTTGGCTCACCAAATTTTTTTCTTCTAGGTTGAAGCGTTTGTCTACAGTAGCAGTTTTTATATTTAGGTTTCACTCTGTTGTCTCCTATATAGATAGATGAATTTGGAACTCTAAATCCAATATGGTTTGTAGTAGCTCTTTGAACCTTGACAAAATAAAGGAGTTCTCAGTTTTGAGTCTATGATTTGTTTCCGCTTCAAGTAGCCCTACGCAGAGACTGTGTAAAAGCACTTTCATTGAGAGGGGTTGCCAAGCTTCCAAGAAATTACGAGTTTCCGAAATACCAGCAAGTATTTTTTCACCCGATCTTGATGATACGTTCTAGTAATGAAAAGTCCATAAATCTCACTTGGCTCACCATATCTCGTTCTTCTAGGTTGAAGCGTTCGTCTACAGTAGCAGTTTTTATATTTAGGTTTCACTCTGTTCTCTGCTTTATAGATAGATGAATTTGGAACTCTAAATCCAACATAGTTTGTAGTAGCTCTTTGAAACTTGACAAAATAAAGGTGTTCTCAGTTTTGTCTCTTTGGTTTGTTTCCTCTTCAAGTACCCCAGGCACTTAATGTGGAAAAGCACTTTATTGAGAGTGGTTGCCAAGCTTCTAAGAAATAACGAGTTTCCGAAATACCAGCAAATATTTTTCACCCAATCTTGATGATACTTGGTGGTAAGGACAAATACTCAAATCCTACTTGGCTCACCAAATTTTGTACTTCTAGGTTGAAGCATTCGTCTACAGTAGCAGTTTTTATTTTTAGGTTTTACTCTGTTCTCTCCTATATAGATAGATGAATTTGGAACTCTAAATCCAACATGGTTTGTAGTAGCTCTTTGAAACGTGACAAAATAAAGGAGTTCTCAGTTTTGTCTCTATGATTTGTTTCTGCTTCAAGTAGCCCTAAGCAGAGACTGTGGAAAAGCACTTTCATTGAGATGGGTTGCCAAGCTTCTAAGAAATAACGAGTTTCCGAATTACCAGCAAATATTTTTTCCCCAATCTTGATGATACTTGGTGGTAATGATCAGTACACAAATCCCACTTGGCTCACCAAATTTTTTTCTTCTAGGTTGAAGCGTTCGTCTACAGTAGCAGTTTTTATATTTAGGTTTCACTCTGTTGTCTCCTATATAGATAGATGAGTTTGGAACTCTAAATCCAATATGGTTTGTAGTAGCTCTTTGAACCTTGACAAAATAAAGGAGTTCCCAGTTTTGTCTCTATGATTTGTTTCCGCTTCAAGTAGCCCTACGCAGAGACTGTGGAAAAGCACTTTCATTGAGAGGGGTTGCCAAGCTTCCAAGAATTTACGAGTTTCCGAAATACCAGCAAGTATTTTTTCACCCGATCTAGATGATACGTTCTGGTAATGACAAGTCCATAAATCTCACTTGGCTCACCAAATCTCGATAATCTAGGTTGAAGCGTTCGTCTACAGTAGCAGTTTTTATATTTAGGTTTCACTCTGTTCTCTGCTTTATAGATAGATGAATTTGGAACTCTAAATCCAACATAGTTTGTAGTAGCTCTTTGAAACTTGACAAAATAAAGGAGTTCTCAGTTTTGTCTCTATGGTTTGCTTCCTCTTCATGTACCCCAGGCACTGACTGTGGAAAAGCACTTTATTGAGAGGGGGTGCCAAGCTGCTAAGAAATAACGAGTTTCCGAAATACCAGGAAATATTTTTCGCCCAATATTGATGATACTTGGTGGTGATGATCAGTACACAAATCCCACTTGGCTCGCCAAATTTTGTTCTTCTAGTTTGAATCGTTCGTCTACTGTAGCAATTTTTATATTTAGGTTTCACTCTGTTCTCTCCTATATAGATAGATGCATTTGGAACTCTAAATCCAACATGGTTTGTAGTAGCTCTTTGAAACTTGACAAAGTAAAGGAGTTCTCAGTTTTTTCTCTATGATTTGTATCCGCTTCAAGTAGCCCTAAGCAGAGACTGTGGAAAAGCACTTTCATTCAGAGGGGTTGCCAAGCTTCCAAGAAATAACAAGTTTCCGAAATACCAGCAAATATTTTTTCACCCAATCTTGATGATACTGGGTGGTAATGACAAGTACACAAATCCCACTTGGCTCACCAAATATTGTTCTTCCAGGTTGAAGCGTTCGTCTACAGTAACACTTTTTATATTTAGGTTTCACTCTGTTCTCTGCTATATAGATAGATGAATTTGGAACTCTAAATCCAACATGGTTTGTAGTGGCTCTTATGAAACTTGAAAAAATAAAGGAGTTCTCAGTTTTGTCTCTATGGTGTGTTTCCTCTTCAAGTAGCCCTACGAACAGACTGTGGAAAAGCACTTTCATTGAGAGGCGTTGCCAAGCTTCTAAGAAATAACGAGTTTCCGAAATACCAGCAAACATTTTTTCACCCGATGTTGATGATACTTATTGGTAATGACAAGTACACAAATCCCACTTGGCTCACCGAATTTTGTTCTTCTAGGTTGAAGTTTCATCTACAGTAGCACTTTTTATATTTAGGTTTCACTCTGTTCTCTGCTATATTGACAGATGAATTTGGAACTCTGAATCCAACATGGTTTGTAGTAGCTCTTTGAAACTTGACAAAAGGAAGGAGTTCTCAGTTTGTCTCTATCGCTTGTTTCCTCTTCAATTAGCCCTAGGCACCAACGATGGAAAAGCACTTTCATTGAGAGGGGTTGCCAAGCTTCTAAGAAATAACGAGTTTCCGAAATACCAGCAAAAATTTTTTCACCCAATATTGATGATACTTGGTGGTAATGACAAGTACACAAATCCCACTTGACTCACCAAATTTTGTTCTTCTAGGTTGATGCGTTAGTTTTCAGTAGCAGTTTTTATTTTTAGGTTTCACTCTGTTCTCTCCTATATAGATAGATAAATTTGGAACTCTAAATCCAACATGGTTTGTAGTAGCTCTTTGAAACTTGAAAAAATAAAGGAGTTCTCAGTTTTTTCTCTATGGTTTGTTTCCTCTTCAAGTAGCACTAAGCAGAGACTGTGGAAAAGCACTTTCATTGAGAGGGGTTGCCAAGCTTCTAAGAAATAACGAGTTACCGAAATACCAGCAAATATTTTTTCACCCAATCTTGATGATACTTGGTGGTAAGGACAAATACACAAATCCTACTTGGCTCACCAAATTTTGTTCTTCTAGGTTGAAACATTCGTCTACAGTAGCAGTTTTTATTTTTAGGTTTTACTCTGTTCTCTCCTATATAGATAGATGAATTTGGAACTCTAAATCCAACATGGTTTGTAGTAGCTCTTTGAAACGTGACAAAATAAAGGAGTTCTCAGTTTTGTCTCTATGATTTGTTTCTGCTTCAAGTAGCCCTAAGCAGAGACTGTGGAAAAGCACTTTCATTGAGAGGGGTTGCCAAGCTTCTAAGAAATAACGAGTTTCCGAATTACCAGCAAATATTTTTCCCCCAATCTTGATGATACTTGGTGGTAATGATCAGTACACAAATCCCACTTGGCTCACCAAATTTTTTTCTTCTAGGTTGAAGCGTTTGTCTACAGTAGCAGTTTTTATATTTAGGTTTCACTCTCTTGTCTCCTATATAGATAGATGAATTTGGAACTCTAAATCCAATATGGTTTGTAGTAGCTCTTTGAACCTTGACAAAATAAAGGAGTTCTCAGTTTTGTGTCTATGATTTGTTTCCGCTTCAAGTAGCCCTACGCAGAGACTGTGTAAAAGCACTTTCATTGAGAGGGGTGGCCAAGCTTCCAAGAAATTACGAGTTTCCGAAATACCAGCAAGTATTTTTTCACCCGATCTTGATGATACGTTCTAGTAATGAAAAGTCCATAAATCTCACTTGGCTCACCATATCTCGTTCTTCTAGGTTGAAGCGTTCGTCTACAGTAGCAGTTTTTATATTTAGGTTTCACTCTGTTCTCTGCTTTATAGATAGATGAATTTGGAACTCTAAATCCAACATAGTTTGTAGTAGCTCTTTGAAACTTGACAAAATAAAGGTGTTCTCAGTTTTGTCTCTTTGGTTTGTTTCCTCTTCAAGTACCCCAGGCACTTAATGTGGAAAAGCACTTTATTGAGAGTGGTTGCCAAGCTTCTAAGAAATAACGAGTTTCCGAAATACCAGCAAATATTTTTTCACCCAATCTTGATGATACTTGGTGGTAAGGACAAATACTCAAATCCTACTTGGCTCACCAAATTTTGTACTTCTAGGTTGAAGCATTCATCTACAGTAGCAGTTTTTATTTTTAGGTTTTACTCTGTTCTCTCCTATATAGATAGATGAATTTGGAACTCTAAATCCAACATGGTTTGTAGTAGCTCTTTGAAACTTGACAAAGTAAAGGAGTTCTCAGTTTTGTCTCTATGGTTTGTTTCTGCTTCATGTAACCCTAAGCAGAGACTGTGGAAAAGCACTTTCTGTGAAAGGGGTTGCCAAGATTCCAAGAAATCACGAGTTTACGAAATACCAGCAAATATTTTGTCACCCATTGTTGATGATACGTGGTGGTAATGATCGGTACAAAAGTCCCACTTGGCTCACCAAATTTTGTTCTTCTAGGTTGAAGCGTTCGTCTACAGTAGCAGTTTTTATATTTAGGTTTCACTCTGTTCTCTGCTATATAGATAGATGAATTTGGAAATCTGAATCCACCATGGTTTGAGGTAGCTCTTCGAAACTTGACAAAAGAAAGGAGTTCTCAGTTTTGTCTCTATGGTTTGTTTCCTCTTCAATTAGCCCTAGGCACCGACGGTGGAAAAGCACTTTCATTTTGAGGGGTTGCCAAGCTTCTAAGAAGTAACGAGTTTCCGAAACACCATCAAATATTTTTTAACCCAATGTTGATGATAATTGGTGGTAATGATCAGTACACAAAACCCACTTGGCTCACCAAATTTTGTTCTTCTAGGTTGAAGCGTTCGTGTACAGTAGCAGTTTTTATATTTAGGTTTCACTGTGTTCTCTCCTATATAGATAGATGAATTTAGAAATCTAAATCCAACGTGTTTTGTAGTAGCTGTTTGAAACTTGACAAAATAAAGGAGTTCTCCATTTTGTCTCTATAGTTTGTTTCCTCTTCAAGTAGTCCTAGGCACAGACTGTGGAAAAGCACTTTATTTTTTCATTGAGAGGGGTTGCCAAGATTCTAAGAAATAACAAGTTTCCGAAAAAACAGCAAATATTTTTTTAACCAATCTTGATGATACTTGGTGGTAATGATCAGTACATAAATCCCACTTGACTCACCAAATTTTGTTCTTCTAGGTTGAAGCATTCGTTTACAGTAGCAGTTTTTATTTTTAGGTTTCACTCTGTTCTCTCCTATATAGATAGATGAATTTAGAACTCTGAATCCACCATGGTTTGAAGTAGCTCTTTGAAACTTGACAAAATAAAGGAGGTCTCAGTTTTGTCTCTATGGATTGTGTCCTCTTTAAGTAGTCCTAGGCACCGACTGTGAAACAGCACTTTCATTGAGAGGGGTTGCCTAGCTTCCAAGAAATTACGAATTTCCGAATTACCAGCAAATATTTTTTCACCCAATGTTGATGATACCTGGTGGTAATGATCAGTACACAAATCCCACTTGGCTCACCAAATTTTGTTCTTCTAGGTTGAAGCGTTCGTCAACAGTAGCAGTTTTTATTTTTAGGTTTCACTCTGTTCTCACCTATATAGATAGATGAATTTGGAACTCTAAATCCTACATGGTTTGTAGTAGCTCTTCGAAACTTGAAAAAAGAAAGGAGTTCTCAGTTTTGTCTCTATGGTTTGTTTCCTCTTCAATTAGACCTAGGCATTGAGGGTGAAAAAGCACTTTCATTAAGAGGGGTTGCCAAGATTCTAAGAAATAACGAGTTTCCGAAATACCAGAAAATATTTTTTCACCCAATGTTGATGATACTTGGTGGTAATGATCAGTACCCAAAACCCACTTGGCTCACCAAATTTTGTTCTTCTAGGTTGAAGCGTTCGTCTACAGTAGCAGTTTTTATTTTTAGGTTTCACTCTGTTCTCTGCTTTATAGATAGATGACTTTGAAACTCTAAATCCAACATGGTTTGTAGTAGCTCTTTGAAACTTGACAAAATAAAGGAGTTCTCAGTTTTGTCTCTATGATTTGTTTCCGCATCAAGTAGCCTTAAGCAGAGACTGTGGAAAAGCACTTTCATTGAGATGGGTTGCCAAGCTTCCAAGAAATTACGAGTTTCCGAAATACCAGCAAATATTTTTTCACCCAATCTTGATGATACTTGGTGGTAATGATCAGTACACAAATCCCACTTGGCTCACCAAATTTTGTTCTTCTAGGTTTCAGCGTTCGTCTTCAGTAGCAGTTTTTATTTTTAGGTTTCACTCTGTTCTCTGCTATATTGATAGATGAATTTGGAACTCTGAATACAACATGGTTTGTAGTAGCTCTTTGAAACTTGACAAAGTAAAGGAGTTCTCAGTTTTGTCTCTATGATTTTTTCTGCTTCATGTAGTCCTAAGCAGAGACAGTGGAAAAGCACTTTCTTTGAAAGGGGTTGCCAAGATTCCAAGAAATTACGAGTTTCCGAAATACCAGCAAATATTTTGTCACCCAATGTTGATGATACGTGGTGGTAATGATCGGTACAAAAGTCCCACTTGGCTCACCAAATTTTGTTCTTCTAGGTTGAAGCGTTCTTCTACAGTAGCAGTTTTTACATTTAGGTTTCACTCTGTTCTCTGCTTTATAGATAGATGAATTTGGAACTGTAAATCCAACATAGTTTGTAGTAGCTCTTTGAAACTTGACAAAATAAAGGAGTTCTCAGTTTTGTCTCTATGGTTCCTTACCTCTTCAAGTACCCTAGGCACTGACTTTGGAAAAGCACTTTATTTAGAGGGGTTGCCAATCTTCTAAAAATAACGAGTTTCCGAAATACCAGCAAATATTTTTTCACCCAAACTTGATGATACTTGGTGGTGGTGATCAGTACACAAATCCCATTTGGCTCACCAAATTTTGTTCTTCTAGTTTGAATCGTTCGTCTACTGTAGCAATTTTTATATTTAGTTTTCACTCTGTTCTCTCCTATATAGTTAGATGCATTTGGAACTCTAAATCCAACATGGTTTGTAGTAGCTCTTTGAAACATGACAAAGTAAAGGAGTTCTCAGTTTTTTCTCTATGATTTGTATCCGCTTCAAGTAGCCCTAAACAGAGACTGTGGAAAAGCACTTTCATTGAGAGGGGTTGCCAAGCTTTCAATAAATTACGAGTTTCCGATATACCAGCAAATATTTTTTCACCCAATCTTGATGATACTTGGTGGTAAGGATCAGTACACAAATCCCACTTGGCTCACCAAATTTTGTTCTTCTAGGTTGAAGCGTTCATCTACAGTAGCAGTTTTTATATTTAGGTTTCACTCTGTTCTCTGCTATATAGATAGATGAATTTGGAACTCTGAATACAACATGGTTTGTAGTACCTCTTTGAAACTTGACAAAAGAAAGGAGTTCTCAGTTTTGTCTCTATGGTTTGTTTCCTCGTCAATTAGCCCTAGGCATCGACGTTGGAAAAGCACTTTCATTGAGAGGGGTTGCCAAGCTTCTAAGAAATAACGAGTTTCCGAAATACCAGCAAATATTTTTTCACCCAATCTTGATGATACTTGGTGGTAATGACAAGTACACAAATCCCACTTGGATCACCAAATTTTGTTCTTCTAGTTTGAAATGTTCGTCTACAGTGGCAGTTTTTATGTTTAGGTTTCACTCTGTTCTCTCCTATATAGATAGATGCATTTGGAACTCTAAATCCAACATGGTTTGTAGTAGCACTTTGAAACTTGACAAAGTAAAGGAGATCTCAGTTTTTTCTCTATGATTTGTATCCGCTTCAAGTAGCCCTAAGCAGAGACTGTGGAAAAGCACTTTCATTGAGAGGGGTTCCCAAGCTTCCAAGAAATAACAATTTTCCGAAATACCAGCAAATATTTTTTCACCCAATCTTGATCAAACGTATTGGTAATGACAAGTCCACAAATCAAACTTGGCTCAAAAAATTTTTTTCTTCTAAGTTGAAGCGTTCATTTACAGTAGCAGTTTTTATATTTAGGTTTCACTCAGTTCTCTGCTATATAGATAGATGAATTTGGAACTCTAAATCCAACATGGTTTGTAGTAGCTCTTTGAAACTAGAAAAAATTAAGGAGTTCTCAGTTTTGTCTCTATGGTTTGTTTCCTCTTCAATTAGCCCTAGGCATCGACGGTGGAAAAGCATTTTCATTGAGAGGGGTTGCCAAGCTTCTACGAAATAACGAGTTTCCGAAATACCAGCAAATATTTTTTCACCCAATGTTGATGATACTTCATGGTAATGCTCAGTACACAAAACCCACTTGGCTCACCAAATTTTGTTCTTCTAGGTTGAAGCGTTTGTCTACAGTAGCAGTTTTTATATTTAGGTTTCACTCTGTTCTCTGCTATATAGATAGATGAATTTAGAACTCTAAATCCTACATGGTTTGTAGTAGCTCTTTGAAACTTGACAAAATATAGGAGGTCTCAGTTTTGTCTCTATGGATTGTTTCCTTTTTAAGTAGCCCTAGGTACAGACTGTGGAAAAGCACTTTCATTGAGAGGGGTTGCCAAGCTTCCACGAAATTACGAGATTCCGAAATACCAGCAAATATTTTTTTCACCGAATGTTGATGATACTTGGTGGTAATGATCAGTACACAAATCCCACTTGGCTCACCAAATATTGTTCTTCCAGGTTGAAGCGTTCGTCTACAGTAGCAGTTTTTATGTTTAGGTTTCACTCTGTTCTCTCCTATATAGTTAGATGCATTTGGAACTCTAAATCCAACATGGTTTGTAGTAGCTCTTTGAAACTTGACAAAGTAAAGGAGTTCTCAGTTTTCTCTCTATGATTTGTATCCGCTTCAAGTAGCCCTAAGCAGAGACTGTGGAAAAGCACTTTCATTGAGAGGGGTTGCCAAGCTTTCAAGAAATTACGAGTTTCCGAAATACCAGCAAATATTTTTTCACACCATCTTGATGATACTTGGTGGTAATGATCAGTACACAAATACCACTTGGCTCACCAAATTTTGTTCTTCTAGGTTGAAGCGTTCATCTATAGTAGCAGTTTTTATATTTAGGTTTCACTCTGTTCTCTGCTATATAGATAGATGAATTTCGAACTCTGAACACATCATAGTTTGTAGTACCTCTTTGAAACGTGACAAAAGAAAGGAGTTCTCAGTTTTGTCTCTATGGTTTGTTTCCTCTTCAATTAGCCCTAGGCATCGACGGTGGAAAAGCACTTTCATTGAGAGGGGTTGCCAAGCTTCTAAGAATAACGAGTTTCCGAAATACCAGCAAATATTTTTTCACCCAATCTTCATGATTCTTGGTGGTAATGATAAGTACACAAACCCCACTTGGCTCACCAAATTTTGTTCTTCCAGGTTGAAGCATTCGTCTACAGTAGCAGTTTTTATGCTTAGGTTTCACTCTGTTCTCTGCTATATAGATAGATGAATTTGGAACTCTAAATCCAACATGGTTTGTAGTGGCTCTTTGAAACGTGACAAAATAAAGGAGTTCTCAGTTTTGTATCTATGGTTTCTTTTCTCTTCAAGTAGCCCTAGGCACAGACTGTGGAAAATCAATTTCATTGAGAGGGGTTGCCAAGCTTCTAAGAAATAACGAGTTTCCGAAATACCTGCAAATATTTTTTCACCCAATCTTGATGATACTTTGTGGTAATGACAAGTACACAAATCCCACTTGGCTCACCAAATTTTGTTCTTCTAGGTTGAAATGTTCGTCTACAGTGGCAGTTTTTATGTTTAGGTTTCACTCTGTTCTCTCCTATATAGATAGATGCATTTGGAACTCTAAATCCAACATGGTTTGTAGTAGCACTTTGAAACTTGACAAAGTAAAGGAGTTCTCAGTTTTTTCTCTATGATTTGTTTCCGCTTCAAGTAGCCCTAAGCAGAGACTGTGGAAAAGCACTTTTATTGAGAGGGGTTCCCAAGCTTCCAAGAAATAACAAGTTTCCGAAATACCAGCAAATATTTTTTCACCCAATCTTGATCATACGTATTGGTAATGACAAGTCCAAAAATCAAACTTGGCTCAAAAAATTTTTTTCTTCTAAGTTGAAACGTTCATTTACAGTAGCAGTTTTTATATTTAGGTTTCACTCAGTTCTCTGCTATATAGATAGATGAATTTGGAACTCTAAATCCAACATGGTTTGTAGTAGCTCTTTGAAACTTGAAAAAATAAAGGAGTTCTAAGTTTTGTCTCTATGGTTTGTTTCCTCTTCAATTAGGCCTAGGCATCGACGGTGGAAAAGCACTTTCATTGAGAGCGGTTGCCAAGCTTCTACGAAATAAAGAGTTTCCGAAATACCAGCAAATATTTTTTCACCCAATGTTGATGATACTTCATGGTAATGATCAGTACACAAAACCCACTGGCTCACCAAATTTTGTTCTTCTAGGTTGAAGCGTTTGTCTACAGTAGCAGTTTTTATATTTACGTTTCACTCTGTTCTCTCCTATATAGATAGATGAATTTAGAACTCTAAATCCTACATGGTTTGTAGTAGCTCTTTGAAACTTGACAAAATATAGGAGGTCTCAGTTTTGTCTCTATGGATTGTTTCCTATTTAAGTAGCCCTAGGCACAGACTGTGGAAAAGCACTTTCATTGAGAGGGGTTGCCAAGCTTCCAAGAAATTACGAGTTTCCGAAATACCAGCAAATATATTTTTCACCGAATGTTGATGATACTTGGTGGTAATGATCAGTACACAAATCCCACTTGGCTCACCAAATATTGTTCTTCCAGGTTGAAGCGTTCGTCTACATTAGCAGTTTTTATCTTTAGGTTTCACTCTGTTCTCTGCTATATAGATAGATGAATTTGGAACTCTAAATCCAACATGGTTTGTAGTGACTCTTTGAAACGTGACAAAATAAAGGAGTTCTCAGTTGTGTCTCTATGGTTTGTTTCCTCTTCAAGTAGCCCTAGGCACAGACTGTGGAAAAGCACATTCATTGGGAGGGGTTGCCAAGCTTCTAAGAAATAACGAGTTTCCGAAATACCAGCAAATATTTTTTCACCCAATTTGATGATACTTGGTGGTAATGATCAGTACACAAATCCCACTTGGCTCACCAAATTTTGTTCTTCTAGGTTGAAGCGTTCATCTACAGTAGCAGTTTTTATATTTAGGTTTCACTCTGTTCTCTGTTATATAGATAGATGAATTTGGAACTCTGAATACAACATGGTTTGTAGTACCTCTTTGAAACGTGACAAAAGAAAGGAGTTCTCAGTTTTGTCTCTATGGTTTGTTTCCTCTTCAATTAGCCCTAGGCATCGACGGTGGAAAAGCACTTTCATTTAGAGGGGTTGCCAAGCTTCTAAGAATAACGAGTTTCCTAAATACCAGCAAATATTTTTTCACCCAATGTTGATGATACTTGGTGGTAATGATCAGTACACAAATACCACTTGGCTCACCAAATTTTGTTCTTCTAGGTTGAAGCGTTCATCTATAGTAGCAGTTTTTATATTTAGGTTTCACTCTGTTCTCTGCTATATAGATAGATGAATTTCGAACTCTGAATACATCATAGTTTGTAGTACCTCTTTGAAACTTGACAAAAGGAAGGAGTTCTCAGTTTTGTCTCTATGGTTTGTTTCCTCTTCAATTAGCCCTAGGCATCGACGGTGGAAAAGCACTTTGAATGAGAGGGGTTGCCAAGCTTCTAAGAATAACGAGTTTCCGAAATACCAGCAAATATTTTTTTACCCAATGTTGATGATTCTTGGTGGTAATGATAAGTACACAAACCCCACTTGGCTCACCAAATTTTGTTCTTCCAGGTTGAAGCGTTCGTCTACAGTAGCAGTTTTTATGCTTAGGTTTCACTCTGTTCTCTGCTATATAGATAGATGAATTTGGAACTCTAAATCCAACATGGTTTGTAGTGGCTCTTTGAAACGTGACAAAATAAAGGAGTTCTCAGTTTTGTCTCTATGGTTTCTTTCCTCTTCAAGTAGCCCTAGGCACAGACTGTGGAAAATCAATTTCATTGAGAGGGGTTGCCAAGCTTCTAAGAAATAACGAGTTTCCGAAATACCAGCAAATATTTTTTCACCCAATCTTGATGATACTTGGTGGTAATGACAAGTACACAAATCCCACTTGGCTCACCAAATTTTGTTCTTCTAGGTTGAAATGTTCGTCTACAGTGGCAGTTTTTATGTTTAGGTTTCACTCTGTTCTCTCCTATATAGATAGATGCATTTGGAACTCTAAATCCAACATGGTTTGTAGTAGCACTTTGAAACTTGACAAAGTAAAGGAGTTCTCAGTTTTTTCTCTATGATTTGTTTCCGCTTCAAGTAGCCCTAAGCAGAGACTGTGGAAAAGCACTTTTATTGAGAGGGGTTCCCAAGCTTCCAAGAAATAACAAGTTTCCGAAATACCAGCAAATATTTTTTCACCCAATCTTGATCATACGTATTGGTAATGACAAGTCCACAAATCAAACTTGGCTCAAAAAATTTTTTTCTTCTAAGTTGAAGCGTTCATTTACAGTAGCAGTTTTTATATTTAGGTTTCACTCAGTTCTCTGCTATATAGATAGATGAATTTGGAACTCTAAATCCAACATGGTTTGTAGTAGCTCTTTGAAACTTGAAAAAATAAAGGAGTTCTCAGTTTTGTCTCTATGGTTTGTTTCCTCTTCAATGAGGCCTAGGCATCGACGGTGGAAAAGCACTTTCATTGACAGGGGTTGCCAAGCTTCTACGAAATAACGAGTTTCCGAAATACCAGCAAATATTTTTTCACCCAATGTTGATGATAATTCATTGTAATGATCAGTACACTAAACCCACTTGGCTCACCAAATTTTGTTCTTCTAGGTTGAAGCGTTCGTCTACAGTAGCAGTTTTTATATTTAGGTTTCACTTTGTTCTCTCCTATATAGATAGATGAATTTAGAACTCTAAATCCTACATGGTTTGTAGTAGCTCTTTGAAACTTGACAAAATATAGGAGGTCTCAGTTTTGTCTCTATGGATTGTTTCCTATTTAAGTAGCCCTAGGCACAGACTGTGGAAAAGCACTTTCATTGAGAGGGGTTGCCAAGCTTCCAAGAAATTACGAGTTTCCGAAATACCAGCAAATATTTTTTTCACCGAATGTTGATGATACTTGGTGGTAATGATCAGTACACAAATCCCACTTGGCTGACCAAATATTGTTCTTCCAGGTTGAAGCGTTCGTCTACAGTAGCAGTTTTTATGTTTAGGTTTCACTCTGTTCTCTGCTATATAGATAGATGAATTTGGAACTCTAAATCCAACATGGTTTGTAGTGACTTTTCGAAACGTGACAAAATAAAGGAGTTCTCAGTTGTCTCTCTATGGTTTGTTTCCTCTTCAAGTAGCCCTAGGCACAGACTGTGGAAAAGCACATTCATTGGGAGGGGTTGCCAAGCTTCTAAGAAATAACGAGTTTCCGAAATACCAGCAAATATTTTTTCACCCAATTTGATGATACTTGGTGGTAATGATCAGTACACAAATCCCACTTGGCTCACCAAATTTTGTTCTTCTAGGTTGAAGCGTTCATCTACAGTAGCAGTTTTTATATTTAGGTTTCACTCTGTTCTCTGTTATATAGATAGATGAATTTGGAACTCTGAATACAACATGGTTTGTAGTACCTCTTTGAAACGTGACAAAATAAAGGAGTTCTCAGTTTTGTCTCTATGGTTTGTTTCCTCTTCAATTAGCCCTAGTCATCGACGGTGGAAAAGCACTTTCATTGAGAGGGGTTGCCAAGCTTCTAAGAATAACGAGTTTCCTAAATACCAGCAAATATTTTTTCACCCAATGTTGATGATACTTGGTGGTAATGATCAGTACACAAACCCCACTTGGCTCACCAAATTTTGTTCTTCTAGGTTGAAGCGTTCGTCTACAGTAGCAGTTTTTATGCTTAGGTTTCACTCTGTTCTCTGCTATATAGATAGATGAATTTGGAACTCTAAATCCAACATGGTTTGTAGTGGCTCTTTGAAACGTGACAAAATAAAGGAGTTCTCAGTTTTGTCTCTATAGTTTCTTTCCTCTTCAAGTAGCCCTAGGCACAGACTGTGGAAAATCAATTTCATTGAGAGGGGTTGCCAAGCTTCTAAGAAATAACGAGTTTCCGAAATACCAGCAAATATTTTTTCACCCAATCTTGATGATACTAGGTGGTAATGACAAGTACACAAATCCCACTTGGCTCACCAAATTTTGTTCTTCTAGGTTGAAATGTTCGTCTACAGTGGCAGTTTTTATGTTTAGGTTTCACTCTGTTCTCTCCTATATAGATAGATGCATTTGGAACTCTAAATCCAACATGGTTTGTAGTAGCACTTTGAAACTTGACAAAGTAAAGGAGTTCTCAGTTTTTTCTCTATGATTTGTTTCCGCTTCAAGTAGCCCTAAGCAGAGACTGTGGAAAAGCACTTTTATTGAGAGGGGTTCCCAAGCTTCCAAGAAATAACAAGTTTCCGAAATACCAGCAAATATTTTTTCACCCAAACTGGATCATACGTATTGGTAATGACAAGTCCACAAATCAAACTTGGCTCAAAAAATTTTTTTCTTCTAAGTTGAAGCGTTCATTTACAGTAGCAGTTTTTATATTTAGGTTTCACTCAGTTCTCTGCTATATAGATAGATGAATTTGGAACTCTAAATCCAACATGGTTTGTAGTAGCTCTTTGAAACTTGAAAAAATAAAGGAGTTCTCAGTTTTGTCTCTATGGTTTGTTTCCTCTTCAATGAGGCCTAGGCATCGACGGTGGAAAAGCACTTTCATTGACAGGGGTTGCCAAGCTTCTACGAAATAACGAGTTTCCGAAATACCAGCAAATATTTTTTCACCCTATGTTGATGATACTTCATGGTAATGATCAGTACACTAAACCCACTTGGCTCACCAAATTTTGTTCTTCTAGGTTGAAGCGTTCGTCTACAGTAGCAGTTTTTATATTTAGGTTTCACTCTGTTCTCTCCTATATAGATAGATGAATTTAGAACTCTAAATCCTACATGGTTTTTAGTAGCTCTTTGAAACTTGACAAAATATAGGAGGTCTCAGTTTTGTCTCTATGGATTGTTTCCTATTTAAGTAGCCCTAGGCACAGACTGTGGAAAAGCACTTTCATTGAGAGGGGTTGCCAAGCTTCCAAGAAATTACGAGTTTCCGAAATACCAGCAAATATTTTTTTCACCGAATGTTGATGATACTTGGTGGTAATGATCAGTACACAAATCCCACTTGGCTGACCAAATATTGTTCTTCCAGGTTGAAGCGTTCGTCTACAGTAGCAGTTTTTATGTTTAGGTTTCACTCTGTTCTCTGCTATATAGATAGATGAATTTGGAACTCTAAATCCAACATGGTTTGTAGTGACTTTTCTAATCGTGACAAAATAAAGGAGTTCTCAGTTGTCTCTCTATGGTTTGTTTCCTCTTCAAGTAGCCCTAGGCACAGACTGTGGAAAAGCACATTCATTGGGAGGGGTTGCCAAGCTTCTAAGAAATAACGAGTTTCCGAAATACCAGCAAATATTTTTTCACCCAATTTGATGATACTTGGTGGTAATGATCAGTACACAAATCCCACTTGGCTCACCAAATTTTGTTCTTTTAGGTTGAAGCGTTCATCTACAGTAGCAGTTTTTATATTTAGGTTTCACTCTGTTCTCTGTTATATAGATAGATGAATTTGGAACTCTGAATACAACATGGTTTGTAGTACCTCTTTGACACGTGACAAAATAAAGGAGTTCTCAGTTTTGTCTCTATGGTTTGTTTCCTCTTCAATTAGCCCTAGGCATCGATGGTGGAAAAGCACTTTCATTGAGAGGGGTTGCCAAGCTTCTAAGAATAACGAGTTTCCTAAATACCAGCAAATATTTTTTCACCCAATGTTGATGATACTTGGTGGTAATGATCAGTACACAAACCCCACTTGGCTCACCAAATTTTGTTCTTCTAGGTTGAAGCGTTCGTCTACAGTAGCAGTTTTTATGCTTAGGTTTCACTCTGTTCTCTGCTATATAGATAGATGAATTTGGAACTCTAAATCCAACATGGTTTGTAGTGGCTCTTTGAAACGTGACAAAATAAAGGAGTTCTCAGTTTTGTCTCTATGGTTTCTTTCCTCTTCAAGTAGCCCTAGGCACAGACTGTGTAAAATCAATTTCATTGAGAGGGGTTGCCAAGCTTCTAAGAAATAACGAGTTTCCGAAATACCAGCAAATATTTTTTCACCCAATCTTGATGATACTAGGTGGTAATGACAAGTACACAAATCCCACTTGGCTCACCAAATTTTGTTCTTCTAGGTTGAAATGTTCGTCTACAGTGGCAGTTTTTATGTTTATCTTTCACTCGGTTCTCTCCTATATAGATAGATGCATTTGGAACTCTAAATCCAACATGGTTTGTAGTAGCACTTTGAAACTTGACAAAGTAACGGAGTTCTCAGTTTTTTCTCTATGATTTGTTTCCGCTTCAAGTAGCCCTAAGCAGAGACTGTGGAAAAGCACTTTTATTGAGAGGGGTTCCCAAGCTTCCAAGAAATAACAAGTTTCCGAAATACCAGCAAATATTTTTTCACCCAATCTTGATCATACGTATTGGTAATGACAAGTCCACAAATCAAACTTGGCTCAAAAAATTTTTTTCTTCTAAGTTGAAGCGTTCATTTACAGTAGCAGTTTTTATATTTAGGTTTCACTCAGTTCTCTGCTATATAGATAGATGAATTTGGAACTCTAAATCCAACATGGTTTGTAGTAGCTCTTTGAAACTTGAAAAAATAAAGGAGTTCTCAGTTTTGTCTCTATGGTTTGTTTCCTCTTCAATGAGGCCTAGGCATCGACGGTGGAAAAGCACTTTCATTGACAGGGGTTGCCAAGCTTCTACGAAATAACGAGTTTCCGAAATACCAGCAAATATTTTTTCACCCAATGTTGATGATACTTCATGGTAATGATCAGTACACTAAACCCACTTGGCTCACCAAATTTTGTTCTTCTAGGTTGAAGCGTTCGTCTACAGTAGCAGTTTTTATATTTAGGTTTCACTCTGTTCTCTCCTATATAGATAGATGAATTTAGAACTCTAAATCCTACATGGTTTGTAGTAGCTCTTTGAAACTTGACAAAATATAGGAGGTCTCAGTTTTGTCTCTATGGATTGTTTCCTATTTAAGTAGCCCTAGGCACAGACTGTGGAAAAGCACTTTCATTGAGAGGGGTTGCCAAGCTTCAAAGAAATTACGAGTTTCCGAAATACCAGCAAATATTTTTTTCACCGAATGTTGATGATACTTGGTGGTAATGATCAGTACACAAATCCCACTTGGCTGACCAAATATTGTTCTTCCAGGTTGAAGCGTTCATCTACAGTAGCAGTTTTTATGTTTAGGTTTCACTCTGTTCTCTGCTATATAGATAGATGAATTTGGAACTCTAAATCCAACATGGTTTGTAGTGACTTTTCTAAACGTGACAAAATAAAGGAGTTCTCAGTTGTCTCTCTATGGTTTGTTTCCTCTTCAAGTAGCCCTAGGCACAGACTGTGGAAAAGCACATTCATTGGGAGGGGTTGCCAAGCTTCTAAGAAATAACGAGTTTCCGAAATACCAGCAAATATTTTTTCACCCAATTTGATGATACTTGGTGGTAATGATCAGTACACAAATCCCACTTGGCTCACCAAATTTTGTTCTTCTAGGTTGAAGCGTTCATCTACAGTAGCAGTTTTTATATTTAGGTTTCACTCTGTTCTCTGTTATATAGATAGATGAATTTGGAACTCTGAATACAACATGGTTTGTAGTACCTCTTTGACACGTGACAAAATAAAGGAGTTCTCAGTTTTGTCTCTATGGTTTGTTTCCTCTTCAATTAGCCCTAGGCATCGACGGTGGAAAAGCTCTTTCATTGAGAGGGGTTGCCAAGCTTCTAAGAATAACGAGTTTCCTAAATACCAGCAAATATTTTTTCACCCAATGTTGATGATACTTCATGGTAATGATCAGTACACAAACCCCACTTGGCTCACCAAATTTTGTTCTTCTAGGTTGAAGCGTTCGTCTACAGTAGCAGTTTTTATGCTTAGGTTTCACTCTGTTCTCTGCTATATAGATAGATGAATTTGGAACTCTAAATCCAACATGGTTTGTAGTGGCTCTTTGAAAAGTGACAAAATAAAGGAGTTCTCAGTTTTGTCTCTATGGTTTCTTTTCTCTTCAAGTAGCCCTAGGCACAGACTGTGGAAAATCAATTTCATTGAGAGGGGTTGCCAAGCTTCTAAGAAATAACGAGTTTCCGAAATACCAGCAAATATTTTTTCACCCAATCTTGATGATACTAGGTGGTAATGACAAGTACACAAATCCCACTTGGCTCACCAAATTTTGTTCTTCTAGGTTGAAATGTTCGTCTACAGTGGCAGTTTTTATGTTTAGGTTTCACTCTGTTCTCTCCTATATAGATAGATGCATTTGGAACTCAAATTCCAACATGGTTTGTAGTAGCACTTTGAAACTTGACAAAGTAAAGGAGTTCTCAGTTTTTTCTCTATGATTTGTTTCCGCTTCAAGAAGCCCTAAGCAGAGACTGTGGAAAATTACTTTTATTGAGAGGGGTTCCCAAGCTTCCAAGAAATAACAAGTTTCCGAAATACCAGCAAATATTTTTTCACCCAATCTGGATCATACGTATTGGTAATGACAAGTCCACAAATCAAACTTGGCTCAAAAAATTTTTTCTTCTAAGTTGAAGCGTTCATTTACAGTAGCAGTTTTTATATTTAGGTTTCACTCAGTTCTCTGCTATATAGATAGATGAATTTGGAACTCTAAATCCAACATGGTTTGTAGTAGTTCTTTGAAACTTGAAAAAATAAAGGAGTTCTCAGTTTTGTCTCTATGGTTTGTTTCCTCTTCAATGAGGCCTAGGCATCGACGGTGGAAAAGCACTTTCATTGACAGGGGTTGCCAAGCTTCTACGAAATAACGAGTTTCCGAAATACCAGCAAATATTTTTTCACCCAATGTTGATGATACTTCATGGTAATGATCAGTACACAAAACCCACTTGGCTCACCAAATTTTGTTCTTCTATGTTGAAGCGTTCGTCTACAGTAGCAGTTTTTATATTTAGGTTTCACTCTGTTCTCTCCTATATAGATAGATGAATTTAGAACTCTAAATCCTACATGGTTTGTAGTAGCTCTTTGAAACTTGACAAAATATAGGAGGTCTCAGTTTTGTCTCCATGGATTGTTTCCTATTTAAGTAGCCCTAGGCACAGACTGTGGAAAAGCACTTTCATTGAGAGGGGTTGCCAAGCTTCCAAGAAATTACGAGTTTCCAAAATACCAGCAAATATTTTTTTCACCGAATGTTGATGATACTTGGTGGTAATGATCAGTACACAAATCCCACTTGGCTCACCAAATATTGTTCTTCCAGGTTGAAGCGTTCGTCTACAGTAGCAGTTTTTATGTTTAGGTTTCACTCTGTTCTCTGCTATATAGATAGATGAATTTGGAACCCTAAATCCAACATGGTTTGTAGTGACTTTTCGAAACGTGACAAAATAAAGGAGTTCTCAGTTGTCTCTCTATGGTTTGTTTCCTCTTCAAGTAGCCCTAGGCACAGACTGTGGAAAAGCACATTCATTGGGAGGGGTTGCCAAGCTTCTAAGAAATAACGAGTTTCCGAAATACCAGCAAATATTTTTTCACCCAATTTGATGATACTTGGTGGTAATGATCAGTACACAAATCCCACTTGGCTCACCAAATTTTGTTCTTCTAGGTTGAAGCGTTCATCTACAGTAGCAGTTTTTATATTTAGGTTTCACTCTGTTCTCTGTTATATAGATAGATGAATTTGGAACTCTGAATACAACATGGTTTGTAGTACCTCTTTGACACGTGACAAAATAAAGGAGTTCTCAGTTTCGTCTCTATGGTTTGTTTCCTCTTCAATTAGCCCTAGGCATCGACGGTGGAAAAGCCCTTTCATTGAGAGGGGTTGCCAAGCTTCTAAGAATAACGAGTTTCCTAAATACCAGCAAATATTTTTTCACCCAATGTTGATGATACTTGGTGGTAATGATCAGTACACAAACCCCACTTGGCTCACCAAATTTTGTTCTTCCAGGTTGAAGCGTTCGTCTACAGTAGCAGTTTTTATGCTTAGGTTTCACTCTGTTCTCTGCTATATAGATAGATGAATTTGGAACTCTAAATCCAACATGGTTTGTAGTGGCTCTTTGAAACGTGACAAAATAAAGGAGTTCTCAGTTTTGTCTCTATGGTTTCTTTCCTCTTCAAGTAGCCCTAGGCACAGACTGTGGAAAATCAATTTCATTGAGAGGGGTTGCCAAGCTTCTAAGAAATAACGAGTTTCCGAAATACCAGCAAATATTTTTTCACCCAATCTTGATGATACTAGGTGGTAATGACAAGTACACAAATCCCACTTGGCTCACCAAATTTTGTTCTTCTAGGTTGAAATGTTCGTCTACAGTGGCAGTTTTTATGTTTAGGTTTCACTCTGTTCTCTCCTATATAGATAGATGCATTTGGAACTCTAAATCCAACATGGTTTGTAGTAGCACTTTGAAACTTGACAAAGTAAAGGAGTTCTCAGTTTTTTCTCTATGATTTGTTTCCGCTTCAAGTAGCCCTAAGCAGAGACTGTGGAAAAGCACTTTTATTGAGAGGGGTTCCCAAGCTTCCAAGAAATAACAAGTTTCCGAAATACCAGCAAATATTTTTTCACCCAATCTTGATCATACGTATTGGTAATGACAAGTCCACAAATCAAACTTGGCTCAAAAAATTTTTTTCTTCTAAGTTGAAGCGTTCATTTACAGTAGCAGTTTTTATATTTAGGTTTCACTCAGTTCTCTGCTATATAGATAGATGAATTTGGAACTCTAAATCCAACATGGTTTGTAGTAGCTCTTTGAAACTTGAAAAAATAAAGGAGTTCTCAGTTTTGTCTCTATGGTTTGTTTCCTCTTCAATGAGGCCTAGGCATCGACGGTGGAAAAGCACTTTCATTGACAGGGGTTGCCAAGCTTCTACGAAATAACGAGTTTCCGAAATACCAGCAAATATTTTTTCACCCAATGTTGATGATACTTCATGGTAATGATCAGTACACAAAACCCACTTGGCTCACCAAATTTTGTTCTTCTAGGTTGAAGCGTTCGTCTACAGTAGCAGTTTTTATATTTAGGTTTCACTCTGTTCTCTCCTATATAGATAGATGAATTTAGAACTCTAAATCCTACATGGTTTGTAGTAGCTCTTTGAAACTTGACACAATATAGGAGGTCTCAGTTTTGTCTCTATGGATTGTTTCCTATTTAAGTAGCCCTAGGCACAGACTGTGGAAAAGCACTTTCATTGAGAGGGGTTGCCAAGCTTCCAAGAAATTACGAGTTTCCGAAATACCAGCAAATATTTTTTTCACCGAATGTTGATGATACTTGGTGGTAATGATCAGTACACAAATCCCACTTGGCTCACCAAATATTGTTCTTCCAGGTTGAAGCGTTCGTCTACAGTAGCAGTTTTTATGTTTAGGTTTCACTCTGTTCTCTGCTATATAGATAGATGAATTTGGAACTCTAAATCCAACATGGTTTGTAGTGACTTTTCGAAACGTGACAAAATAAAGGAGTTCTCAGTTGTCTCTCTATGGTTTGTTTCCTCTTCAAGTAGCCCTAGGCACAGACTGTGGAAAAGCACATTCATTGGGAGGGGTTGCCAAGCTTCTAAGAAATAACGAGTTTCCGAAATACCAGCAAATATTTTTTCACCCAATTTGATGATACTTGGTGGTAATGATCAGTACACAAATCCCACTTGGCTCACCAAATTTTGTTCTTCTAGGTTGAAGCGTTCATCTACAGTAGCAGTTTTTATATTTAGGTTTCACTCTGTTCTCTGTTATATAGATAGATGAATTTGGAACTCTGAATACAACATGGTTTGTAGTACCTCTTTGACACGTGACAAAATAAAGGAGTTCTCAGTTTTGTCTCTATGGTTTGTTTCCTCTTCAATTAGCCCTAGGCATCGACGGTGGAAAAGCACTTTCATTGAGAGGGGTTGCCAAGCTTCTAAGAAATAACGAGTTTCCGAAATACCAGCAAATATTTTTTCACCCAATCTTGATGATACTTGGTGGTAATGATCAGTACACAAATCCCACTTGGCTCACCAAATTTTGTTCTTCTAGGTTGAAGCGTTCATCTACAGTAGCAGTTTTTATATTTAGGTTTCACTCTGTTCTCTGCTATAAAGATAGATGAATTTGGAACTCTGAATACAACATGGTTTGTATTACCTCTTTGAAACTTAAGAAAAGAAAGGAGTTCTCAGTTTTGTCTCTATGGTTTGTTTCCTCTTCAATTAGCCCTAGGCATCGACGGTGGAAAAGCACTTTCATTGAGAGGGGTTGCCAAGCTTCTAAGAAATAACGAGTTTCCGAAATACCAGCAAATATTTTTTCACCCAATCTTGATGATACTTGGTGGTAATGACAAGTACACAAATCCCACTTGGCTCACCAAATTTTGTTCTTCTAGGTTGAAATGTTCGTCTACAGTGGCAGTTTTTATGTTTAGGTTTCACTCTGTTCTCTCCTATATAGATAGATGCATTTGGAACTCTAAATCCAACATGGTTTGTAGTAGCACTTTGAAACTTGACAATATAATGGAGTTCTCAGTTTTTTCTCTATGATTTGTTTCCGCTTCAAGTAGCCCTAAGCAGAGACTGTGGAAAAGCACTTTTATTGAGAGGGGTTCCATAGCTTCCAAGAAATAACAAGTTTCCGAAATACCAGCAAATATTTTTTCACCCAATCTTGATCATACGTATTGGTAATGACAAGTCCACAAATCAAACATGGCTCAAAAATTTTTTTTCTTCTAAGTTGAAGCGTTCAATTACAGTAGCAGTTTTTATATTTGGGTTTCACTCTGTTCTCTCCTATATAGATAGATGAATTTGGAACTCTAAATCCAAAATGGTTTGTAGTAGCTCTTTGAAACTTGAAAAAATATAGGAGTTCTCAGTTTTGTCTCTATGGTTTGTTTCCTCTTCAAGAAGCCCTGGCACAGACTGAGGGAAAGCACTTTCATTGAGAGGGGTAGCCAAGATTCTAAGAAATAAGGAGTTTCCGAAATACCAGCAAATATTTTTTCACCCAATCATGATGATACTTGGTGGTAAGGACAAGTACACAAATCCCACTTGGCTCACCAAATTTTGTTCTTCTAGGTTGAAGCGCTCATCTACAGTAGCTGTTTTTATATTTAGGTTTCACTCTGTTCTCTGCTATATAGATAGATGAATTTGAAACTCTGAATACATCATGGTTTGTAGTACCTCTTTGAAACTTGACAAAAGAAAGGAGTTCTCAGTTTTCTCTCTATGGTTTGTTTCCTCTTCAATTAGCCCTAGGCATCGACGGTGGAAAAGCACTTTCATTGAGAGGGGTTGCCAAGCTTCTAAGAAATAACGAGTTTCCGAAATACCAGAAAATATTTTTTCACCCAAAGTTGATGATACTTGGTGGTAATGATCAGTACACAAACCCCACTTGGCTCACCAAATTTTGTTCTTTTAGGTTGAAGCGTTCATCTACAGTAGCTGTTTTTATATTTAGGTTTCACTCTGTTCTCTGCTATATAGATAGATGAATTTGGAACTCTAAATCCAACATGGTTTGTAGTGGCTCTTTGAAAGGTGACAAAATAAAAGAGTTCTCAGTTTTCTCTCTATGGTTTCTTTCCTCTTCAAGTAGCCCTAGGCACAGACTGTGGAAAAAATCACTTTCATTGAGAGGGGTTGCCAAGCTTCTAAGAAATAACGAGTTTCCGAAATACCAGCAAATATTTTTTCACCCAATCTTGATGATACTTGGTGGTAATGACAAGTACACAAATCCCACTTGGCTCACCAAATTTTGTTCTTCTAGGTTGAAGCGTTCGTCTACAGCAGCAGTTTTTATGTTTAGGTTTCACTCTGTTCTCTGCTATATAGATAGATGAATTTGGAACTCTAAATGCAACATGGTTTGTAGCAGCTCTTTGAAACTTGAAAAAATAAAGGAGTTCTCAGTTTTGTCTCTATGGTTTGTTTCATCTTCAAGTAGCCCTGGCACAGACTGAGGGAAAGCACTTTCATTGAGAGGGGTGGCCAAGCTTCTAAGAAATAACGAGTTTCCGAAATACCAGCAAATATTTTTTCACCCAATCTTGATGATACTTGGTGGTAAGGACAAGTACCCAAATCCCCCTTGGCTCACCAAATTTTGTTCTTCTAGGTTGATGCGTTCGTTTTCAGTAGCAGTTTTTATTTTTAGGTTTCACTCTGTTCTCTCCTATATAGATAGATGAATTTAGAACTCTAAATCCTACATGGTTTTTAGTAGCTCTTTGAAACTTGACAAAATATAGGAGGTCTCAGTTTTGTCTCTATGGATTGTTTCCTATTTAAGTAGCCCTAGGCACAGACTGTGGAAAAGCACTTTCATTGAGAGGGGTTGCCAAGCTTCCAAGAAATTACAAGTTTCCGAAATACCAGCAAATATTTTTTTCACCGAATGTTGATGATACTTGGTGGTAATGATCAGTACACAAATCCCACTTGGCTCACCAAATATTGTTCTTCCAGGTTGAAGCGTTCGTCTACAGTAGCAGTTTTTATGTTTAGGTTTCACTCTGTTCTCTGCTATATAGATAGATGAATTTGGAACTCTAAATCCAACATGGTTTGTAGTGACTTTTCGAAACGTGACAAAATAAAGGAGTTCTCAGTTGTCTCTCTATGGTTTGTTTCCTCTTCAAGTAGCCCTAGGCACAGACTGTGGAAAAGCACATTCATTGGGAGGGGTTGCCAAGCTTCTAAGAAATAACGAGTTTCCGAAATACCAGCAAATATTTTTTCACCCAATTTGATGATACTTGGTGGTAATGATCAGTACACAAATCCCACTTGGCTCACCAAATTTTGTTCTTCTAGGTTGAAGCGTTCATCTACAGTAGCAGTTTTTATATTTAGGTTTCACTCTGTTCTCTGTTATATAGATAGATGAATTTGGAACTCTGAATACAACATGGTTTGTAGTACCTCTTTGACACGTGACAAAATAAAGGAGTTCTCAGTTTTGTCTCTATGGTTTGTTTCCTCTTCAATTAGCCCTAGGCATCGACGGTGGAAAAGCACTTTCATTGAGAGGGGTTGCCAAGCTTCTAAGAAATAACGAGTTTCCGAAATACCAGCAAATATTTTTTCACCCAATCTTGATGATACTTGGTGGTAATGATCAGTACACAAATCCCACTTGGCTCACCAAATTTTGTTCTTCTAGGTTGAAGCGTTCATCTACAGTAGCAGTTTTTATATTTAGGTTTCACTCTGTTCTCTGCTATATAGATAGATGAATTTGGAACTCTGAATACAACATGGTTTGTATTACCTCTTTGAAACTTAAGAAAAGAAAGGAGTTCTCAGTTTTGTCTCTATGGTTTGTTTCCTCTTCAATTAGCCCTAGGCATCGACGGTGGAAAAGCACTTTCATTGAGAGTTGTTGCCAAGCTTCTAAGAAATAACGAGTTTCCGAAATACCAGCAAATATTTTTTCAACCAATCTTGATGATACTTGGTGGTAAGGCAAGTACACAAATCCCACTTGGCTCACCAAATTTTGTTCTTCCAGGTTGAAGCGTTCGTCTACAGTAGCAGTTTTTATGCTTAGGTTTCACTCTGTTCTCTGCTATATAGATAGATGAATTTGGAACTCTAAATCCAACATGGTTTGTAGTGGCTCTTTGAAACGTGACAAAATAAAGGAGTTCTCAGTTTTGTCTCTATGGTTTCTTTCCTCTTCAAGTAGCCCTAGGCATAGACTGTGGAAAATCAATTTCATTTTAGGGGTTGCCAAGCTTCTGAGAAATAACGAGTTTCCGAAATACCAGCAAATATTTTTTCACCCAATCTTGATGATACTTGGTGGTAATGACAAGTACACAAATCCCACTTGGCTCACCAAATTTTGTTCTTCTAGGTTGAAATGTTCGTCTACAGTGGCAGTTTTTATGTTTAGGTTTCACTCTGTTCTCTCCTATATAGATAGATGCATTTGGAACTCTAAATCCAACATGGTTTGTAGTAGCACTTTGAAACTTGACAAAGTAAAGGAGTTCTCAGTTTTTTCTCTATGATTTGTTTCCGCTTCAAGTAGCCCTAAGCAGAGACTGTGGAAAAGCACTTTTATTGAGAGGGGTTCCCAAGCTTCCAAGAAATAACAAGTTTCCGAAATACCAGCAAATATTTTTTCACCCAATCTTGATCATACGTATTGGTAATGACAAGTCCACAAATCAAACTTGGCTCAAAAAATTTTTTTCTTCTAAGTTGAAGCGTTCAATTACAGTAGCAGTTTTTATATTTAGGTTTCACTCAGTTCTCTGCTATATAGATAGATGAATTTGGAACTCTAAATCCAACATGGTTTGTAGTAGCTCTTTGAAACTTGAAAAAATAAAGGAGTTCTCAGTTTTGTCTCTATGGTTTGTTTCCTCTTCAATTAGGCCTAGGCATCGACGGTGGAAAAGCACTTTCATTGAGAGGGGTTGCCAAGCTTCTACGAAATAACGAGTTTCCGAAATACCAGCAAATATTTTTTCACCCAATCTTGATGATACTTGGTGGTAAGGCAAGTACACAAATTTCACTTGGCTCACCAAATTTTGTTCTTCTAGGTTGAACCGTTCGTCTACAGTAGCAGTTTTTATGTTTAGGTTTCACTCTGTTCTCTTCTATATAGATAGATGAATTTGGAACTCTAAATCCAACATGGTTTGTAGTAGCTCTTTGAAACTTGAAAAAATAAAGGAGTTCTCAGTTTTGTCTCTATGGTTTGTTTCTGCTTCAAGTAGCCCTATGCAGAGACTGTGGACAAGCAGTTTCATTGAGAGGGGTTGCCAAGCTTCCAAGAAATTAGGATTTTCCAAAATACCAGCAAATATTTTTTCACCCAATCTTGATGATACTTGGTGGTAATGACAAGTACACAAATCCCACTTGGCTCACCAAATTTTGTTCTTCTAGGTTGAAGCGTTCGTTTACCCTAACAGTTTTTATTTTTAGGTTTCACTCTGTTCTCTCCTATATAGAGAGATGAATTTGGAACTCTAAATCCAAGATGGTTTGTAGTGGCTCTTTGAAACTTGACAAAATAAAGGAGTTCTCAGTTTTGTCTCTATGGTTTGTTTCCGCTTCAAGTAGCCCTATGCAGAGACTGTGGACAAGCACTTTCATTGAGAGGGGTTGCCAAGCTTCTAAGAAATTACGAGTTTCCGAAATACCAGCAAATATTTTTTCACCCAATGTTGATGATACTTGGTGGTAATGATCACTACACAAAACCCAATTGGCTCACCAAATTTTGTTCTTCTAGGTTGAACCGTTCGTCTACAGTAGCAGTTTTTATATTTAGGTTTCACTCTGTTCTCTTCTATATAGATAGATTAATTTGGAACTCTAAATCCAACATGGTTTGTAGTAGCTCTTTGAAACTTGACAAAATAAAGGAGTTCTCAGTTTTGTCTCTACGGTTTGTTTCCGCTTCAAGTAGCCCTATGCAGAGACTGTGGAAAAGCACTTTCATTGAGAGGGGTTGCCAAGCTTCCAAGAAATTACGATTTTCCGAAATACCAGCAAATATTTTTTCACCCAATCTTGATGATACTTGGTGGTAATGACAAGTACACAAATCCCACTTGGCTCACCAAATTTTGTTCTTGTAGGTTGAAGCGTTCGTCTACAGTAGCAGTTTTTTGGTTAGGTTTCACTCTGTTCTCTGCTATATAGATAGATGAATTTGGAACTCTAAATGCAACATGGTTTGTAGCAGCTCTTTGAAACTTGAAAAAATAAAGGAGTTCTCAGTTTTGTCTCTATGGTTTGTTTCATCTTCAAGTAGCCCTGGCACAGACTGAGGGAAAGCACTTTCATTGAGAGGTGTGGCCAACCTTCTAAGAAATAACGAGTTTCCGAAATACTAGCAAATATTTTTTCACCCAATATTGATGATACTTGGTGGTAAGGACAAGTACACAAATCCCACTTGGCTCAGCAAATTTTGTTCTTCTAGGTTGAACTGTTCGTCTACAGTAGCAGTTTTTATGTTTAGGTTTCACTCTGTTCTCTTCTATATAGATAGATGAATTTGGAACTCTAAATCCAACATGGTTTGTAGTAGCTCTTTGAAACTTGAAAAAATAAAGGTGTTCTCAGTTTTGTCTCTATGGTTTGTTTCCTCTTCAAGTAGCCCTATGCAGAGACTGTGGACAAGCACTTTCAAAGAGAGGGGTTGCCAAACTTTCAAGAAATTACGATTTTCCGAAATACCAGCAAATTTTTTTCACCCAATCTTGATGATACTTGGTGGTAATGACAAGTCCACAAATTCCACTTGGCTCACCAAATTTTGTTCTTCTAGGTTGAAGCGTTCGTTTACAGTAGCAGTTTTTATTTTTAGGTTTCACTCTGTTCTCTCCTATATAGATAGATGAATTTGGAACTCTAAATCCAAAATGGTTTGTAGTAGCTCTTTGAAACTTGAAAAAATATAGGAGTTCTCAGTTTTGTCTCTATGGTTTGTTTCCTCTTCAAGAAGCCCTGGCACAGACTGAGGGAAAGCACTTTCATTGAGAGGGGTGGCCAAGATTCTAAGAAATAAGGAGTTTCCGAAATACCAGCAAATATTTTTTCACCCAATCATGATGATACTTGGTGGTAAGGACAAGTACACAAATCCCACTTGGCTCACCAAATTTTGTTCTTCTAGGTTGAAGCGCTAATCTACAGTAGCTGTTTTTATATTTAGGTTTCACTCTGTTCTCTGCTATATTGATAGATGAATTTGAAACTCTGAATACAACATGGTTTGTAGTACCTCTTTGAAACTTGACAAAAGAAAGGAGTTCTCAGTTTTCTCTCTATTTTTTGTTTCCTCTTCAATTAGCCCTAGGCATCGACGATGGAAAAGCACTTTCATTGAGAGGCGTTTCCAAGCTTCTAAGAAATAACGAGTTTCCGAAATACCAGCATATATTTTTTCACCCAATGTTGATGATACTTGGTGGTAATGATCAGTACACAAACACCACTTGGCTCACCAAATTTTGTTCTTCTAGGTTGAAGCGTTCGTCTACAGTAGCAGTTTTTATGTTTAGGTTTCACTCTGTTCTCTGCTATATAGATAGATGAATTTGGAACTCTAAATGCAACATGGTTTGTAGCAGCTCTTTGAAACTTGAAAAAATAAAGGAGTTCTCAGTTTTGTCTCTATGGTTTGTTTCATCTTCAAGTAGCCCTGGCACAGACTGAGGGAAAGCACTTTCATTGAGAGGGGTGGCCAAGCTTCTAAGAAATAACGAGTTTCCGAAATACCAGCAAATATTTTCTCACCCAATCTTGATGATACTTGGTGGTAAGGACAAGTACACAAATCCCACTTGGCTCACCAAATTTTGTTCTTCTAGGTTGAACCGTTCGTCTACAGTAGCAGTTTTTATGTTTAGGTTTCACTCTGTTCTCTTCTATATAGATAGATGAATTTGGAACTCTAAATCCAACATGGTTTGTAGTAGCTCTTTGAAACTTGAAAAAATAAAGGAGTTCTCAGTTTTGTCTCTATGATTTGTTTCTGCTTCAAGTAGCCCTATGCAGAGACTGTGGACAAGCACTTTCATTGAGAGGGGTTGCCAAGCTTCCAAGAAATTACGATTTTCCGAAAAACCAGCAAATATTTTATCACCCAATCTTGATGATCCTTGGTGGTAATGACAAGTACACAAGTCCAACTTGACTCACCAAATTTTGTTTTTCTAGGTTGAAGCGTTCGTTTACAGTAGCAGTTTTTATTTTTAGGTTTCACTCTGTTCTCTCCTATATAGAGAGATGAATTTGGAACTCTAAATCCAACATGGTTTGTAGCAGCTCTTTGAAACTTGAAAGAATAAAGGAGTTCTCAGATTTGTCTCTATGGTTTGTTTTCTCTTCAAGTAGCCCTGGCACAGACTGAGGGAAAGCAGTTTCATTGAGAGGGGTGGCCAAGCTTCTAAGAAATAACGAGTTTCCGAAATACCAGCAAATATTTTCTCACCCAATCTTGATGATACTTGGTGGTAAGGACAAGTACACAAATCCCACTTGGCTCACCAAATTTTGGTCTTCTAGGTTGAACCGTTCGTCTACAGTAGCAGTTTTTATGTTTAGGTTTCACTCTGTTCTCTTCTATATAGATAGATTAATTTGGATCTCAAAATCCAACATGGATTGTAGTAGCTCTTTGAAACTTGAAAAAATAAAGGAGTTCTCAGTTTTGTCTCAATGGTTTTTTTCCGCTTCAAGTAGCCATAAGCAGAGACTGTGGACAAGCACTTTCATTGAGAGGGGTTGCCAAGTTTCCAAGAAATTACGATTTTCCGAAATACCAGCAAATATTTTTTCACCCAATCTTGATGATACTTGGTGGTAATGACAAGTACACAAATCCCACTTGGCTCACCAAATTTTGTTGTTCTAGGTTGAAGCGTTCGTTTACAGTAGCAGTTTTTATTTTTAGGTTTCACTCTGTTCTCTCCTATATAGATAGATGAATTTGGAACTCTAAATCCAACATGGTTTGTAGTAGCTCTTTGAAACTTGAAAAAATATAGGAGTTCTCAGTTTTGTCTCTATGGTTTGTTTCCTCTTCAAGTAGCCCTGGCACAGACTGAGGGAAAGCACTTTCATTGAGAGGGGTGGCCAAGATTCTAAGAAATAAGGAGTTTCCGAAATACCAGCTAATATTTTTTCACCCAATCATGATGATACTTGGTGGTAAGGACAAGTACACAAATCCCACTTGGCTCACCAAATTTTGTTCTTCTAGGTTGAAGCGCTCATCTACAGTAGCTGTTTTTATATTTAGGTTTCACTCTGTTCTCTGCTATATAGATAGATGAATTTGAAACTCTGAATACAAAATGGTTTGTAGTACCTCTTTGAAACTTGACAAAAGGAAGGAGTTCTCAGTTTTCTCTCTATGGTTTGTTTCCTCTTCAATTAGCCCTAGGCATCGACGGTGGAAAAGCACTTTCATTGAGAGGCGTTGCCAAGCTTCTAAGAAATAACGAGTTTCCGAAATACCAGAAAATATTTTTTCACCCAAAGTTGATGATACTTGGTGGTAATGATCAGTACACAAACCCCACTTGGCTCACCAAATTTTGTTCTTTTAGGTTGAAGCGTTCATCTACAGTAGCTGTTTTTATATTTAGGTTTCACTCTGTTCTCTGCTATATAGATAGATGAATTGGGAACTCTAAATCCAACATGGTTTGTAGTGGCTCTTTGAAAGGTGACAAAATAAAAGAGTTCTCAGTTTTCTCTCTATGGTTTCTTTGCTCTTCAAGTAGCCCTAGGCACAGACTGTGGAAAAAATCACTTTCATTGAGAGGGGTTGCCAAGCTTCTAAGAAATAACGAGTTTCCGAAATACCAGCAAATATTTTTTCACCCAATCTTGATGATACTTGGTGGTAATGACAAGTACACAAATCTCACTTGGCTCACCAAATTTTGTTCTTCTAGGTTGAAATGTTCGTCTACAGTGGCAGTTTTTATGTTTAGGTTTCACTCTGTTCTCTCCTATATAGATAGATATATTTGGAACTCTAAATCCAACATGGTTTGTAGTAGCTCTTTGAAACTTGAAAAAATAAAGGTGTTCTCAGTTTTGTCTCTATGGTTTGTTTCCGCTTCAAGTAGCCCTATGCAGAGACTGTGGACAAGCACTTTCAAAGAGAGGGGTTGCCAAACTTCCAAGAAATTACTATTTTCCGAAATACCAGCAAATTTTTTTTCACCCAATCTTGATGATACTTGGTGGTAATGACAAGTCCACAAATTCCACTTGGCTCACCAAATTTTGTTCTTCTAGGTTGAAGCGTTCGTTTACAGTAGCAGTTTTTATTTTTAGGTTTCACTCTGTTCTCTCCTATAAAGATAGATGAATTTGGAACTCTAAATCCAAGATGGTTTGTAGTGGCTCTTTGAAACTTGACAAAATAAAGTAGTTCTCAGTTTTGTCTCTATGGTTTGTTTCCGCTTCAAGTAGCCCTATGCAGAGACTGTGGACAAGCACTTTCATTGAGAGGGGTTGCCAAGCTTCTAAGAAATTACGAGTTTCCGAATTACCAGCAAATATTTTTTCACCCAATGTTGATGATACTTGGTGGTAATGATCACTACACAAAACCCAATTGGCTCACCAAATTTTGTTCTTCTAGGTTGAACCGTTCGTCTACAGTAGCAGTTTTTATATTTAGGTTTCACTCTGTTCTCTTCTATATAGATAGATTAATTTGGAACTCTAAATCCAACATGGTTTGTAGTAGCTCTTTGAAACTTGACAAAATAAAGGAGTTCTCAGTTTTGTCTCTACGGTTTGTTTCTGCTTCAAGTAGCCCTATGCAGAGACTGTGGACAAGCACTTTCATTGAGAGGGGTTGCCAAGCTTCCAAGAAATTACGATTTTCTGAAATACCAGCAAATATTTTTTCACCCAATCTTGATGATACTTGGTGGTAATGACAAGTACACAAATCCCACTTGGCTCACCAAATTTTGTTCTTCTAGGTTGAAGCGTTGGTCTACAGTAGCAGTTTTTATGCTTAGGTTTCACTCTGTTCTCTGCTATATAGATAGATGAATTTGGAACTCTAAATGAAACATGGTTTGTAGCAGCTCTTTGAAACTTGAAAAAATAAAGGAGTTCTCAGTTTTGTCTCTACGGTTTGTTTCCGCTTCAAATAGCCCTGGCACAGACTGAGGGAAAGCACTTTCATTGAGAGGGGTGGCCAAGATTCTAAGAAATAAGGAGTTTCCGAAATACCAGCAAATATTTTTTCACCCAATCATGATGATACTTGGTGGTAAGGACAAATACACAAATCCCAATTGGCTCACCAAATTTTGTTCTTCTAGGTTGAAGCGTTCATCTACAGTAGCTGTTTTTATATTAGGTTTCACTCTGTTCTCTGCTATATAGATAGATGAATTTGGAACTCTGAATACAACATGGTTTGTAGTACCTCTTTGAAACTTGACAAAAGAAAGGAGTTCTCAGTTTTGTCTCTATGGTTTGTTTCCTCTTCAATTAGCCCTAGGCATCGACGGTGGAAAAGCACTTTCATTGAGAGGGGTTGCCAAGCTTCTAAGAAATAACGAGTTTCCAAAATACCAGAAAATATTTTTTCACCCAATGTTGATGATACTTGGTGGTAATGACAAGTACACAAACCCCACTTGGCTCACCAAATTTTGTTCTTTTAGGTTGAAGCGTTCATCTACAGTAGCTGTTTTTATATTTAGGTTACACTCTGTTCTCTGCTATATAGATAGATGAATTTGGAACTCTAAATCCAAAATCCAACATGGTTTTTAGTGGCTCTTTGAAAGGTGACAAAATAAAAGAGTTCTCAGTTTTCTCTCTATGGTTTCTTTCCTCTTCAAGTAACCCTAGGCACAGACTGTGGAAAAAATCACTTTCATTGAGAGGGGTTGCCAAGCTTCTAAGAAATAACGAGTTTCCGAAATACCAGCAAATATTTTTTCACCCAATCTTGATGATACTTGGTGGTAAAGACAAGTACACAAATCCCACTTGGCTCACCAAATTTTGTTCTTCTAGGTTGAAATGTTCGTCTACAGTGGCAGTTTTTATGTTTAGGTTTCACTCTGTTCTCTCCTATATAGATAGATGTATTTGGAACTCTAAATCCAACATGGTTTGTAGTAGCTCTTTGAAACTTGAAAAAATAAAGGTGGTCTCAGTTTTGTCTCTATGGTTTGTTTCCGCTTCAAGTAGCCCTATGCAGAGACTGTGGACAAGCACTTTCAAAGAGAGGGGTTGCCAAACTTTCAAGATATTACGATTTTCCGAAATACCAGCAAATATTTTTTCACCCAATCTTGATGATACTTGGTGGTAATGACAATTCCACAAATTCCACTTGGCTCACCAAATTTTGTTCTTCTAGGTTGAAGCGTTCGTTTACAGTAGCAGTTTTTATTTTTAGGTTTCACTCTGTTCTCTCCTATAAAGATAGATGAATTTGGAACTCTAAATCCAAGATGGTTTGTAGTGGCTCTTTGAAACTTGACAAAATAAAGGAGTTCTCAGTTTTGTCTCTATGGTTTGTTTCCGCTTCAGGTAGCCCTATGCAGAGACTGTGGACAAGCACTTTCATTGAGAGGGGTTGCCAAGCTTCTAAGAAATTACGAGTTTCCGAAATACCAGCAAATATTTTTTCACCCAATGTTGATGATACTTGGTGGTAATGATCACTACACAAAACCCAATTGGCTCACCAAATTTTGTTCTTCTAGGTTGAACCGTTCGTCTACAGTAGCAGTTTTTATATTAAGGTTTCACTCTGTTCACTTCTATATAGATAGATTAATTTGGAACTCTAAATCCAACATGGTTTGTAGTAGCTCTTTGAAACTTGACAAAATAAAGGAGTTCTCAGTTTTGTCTCTACGGTTTGTTTCCGCTTCAAGTAGCCCTATGCAGAGACTGTGGAGAAGCACTTTCATTGAGAGGGTTTGCCAAGCTTCCAAGAAATTACGATTTTCCGAAATACCAGCAAATATTTTTTCACCCAATCTTGATGATACTTGGTGGTAATGACAAGTACACAAATCCCACTTGGCTCACCAAATTTTGTTGTTCTAGGTTGAAGCGTTCGTTTACAGTAGCAGTTTTTATTTTTAGGTTTCACTCTGTTCTCTCCTATATAGATAGATGAATTTGGAACTCTAAATCCAAAATGGTTTGTAGTAGCTCTTTGAAACTTGAAAAAATATAGGAGTTCTCAGTTTTGTCTCTATGGTTTGTTTCCTCTTAAAGAAGCCCTGGCACAGACTGAGGGAAAGCACTTTCATTGAGAGGGGTGGCCAAGATTCTAAGAAATAAGGAGTTTCCGAAATACCAGCAAATATTTTTTCACCCAATCATGATGATACTTGGTGGTAAGGACAAGTACACAAATCCCACTTGGCTCACCAAATTTTGTTCTTCTAGGTTGAAGCGCTAATCTACAGTAGCTGTTTTTATATTTAGGTTTCACTCTGTTCTCTGCTATATTGATAGATGAATTTGAAACTCTGAATACAACATGGTTTGTAGTACCTCTTTGAAACTTGACAAAAGAAAGGAGTTCTCAGTTTTCTCTCTATGGTTTGTTTCCTCTTCAATTAGCCCTAGGCATCGACGATGGAAAAGCACTTTCATTGAGAGGGGTTTCCAAGCTTCTAAGAAATAACGAGTTTCCGAAATACCAGCATATATTTTTTCACCCAATGTTGATGATACTTGGTGGTAATGATCAGTACACAAACACCACTTGGCTCACCAAATTTTGTTCTTCTAGGTTGAAGCGTTCGTCTACAGTAGCAGTTTTTATGTTTAGGTTTCACTCTGTTCTCTGCTATATAGATAGATGAATTTGGAACTCTAAATGCAACATGGTTTGTAGCAGCTCTTTGAAACTTGAAAAAATAAAGGAGTTCTCAGTTTTGTCTCTATTGTTTGTTTCATCTTCAAGTAGCCCTGGCACAGACTGAGGGAAAGCACTTTCATTGAGAGGGGTGGCCAAGCTTCTAAGAAATAACGAGTTTCCGAAATACCAGCAAATATTTTTTCACCCAATCTTGATGATACTTGGTGGTAAGGACAAGTACACAAATCCCACTTGGCTCACCAAATTTTGTTCTTCTAGGTTGAACCGTTCGTCTACAGTAACAGTTTTTATGTTTAGGTTTCACTCTGTTCTCTTCTATATAGATAGATGAATTTGGAACTCTAAATCCAACATGGTTTGTAGTAGCTCTTTGAAACTTGAAAAAATAAAGGAGTTCTCAGTTTTGTCTCTATGATTTGTTTCTGCTTCAAGTAGCCCTATGCAGAGACTGTGGACAAGCACTTTCATTGAGAGGGGTTGCCAAGCTTCCAAGAAATTACGATTTTCCGAAATACCAGCAAATATTTTTTCACCCAATCTTGATGATACTTGGTGGTAATGACAAGTACACAAGTCCCACTTGACTCACCAAATTTTGTTCTTCTAGGTTGAAGCGTTCGTTTACAGTAGCAGTTTTTATTTTTAGGTTTCACTCTGTTCTCTCCTATATAGAGAGATGAATTTGGAACTCTAAATCCAACATGGTTTGTAGCAACTCTTTGAAACTTGAAAGAATAAAGGAGTTCTCAGATTTGTCTCTATGGTTTGTTTTCTCTTCAAGTAGCCCTGGCACAGACTGAGGGAAAGCAGTTTCATTGAGAGGGGTGGCCAAGCTTCTAAGAAATAACGAGTTTCCGAAATACCAGCAAATATTTTCTCACCCAATCTTGATGATACTTGGTGGTAAGCACAAGTACACAAATCCCACTTGGCTCACCAAATTTTGGTCTTCTAGGTTGAACCGTTCGTCTACAGTAGCAGTTTTTATGTTTAGGTTTCACTCTGTTCTCTTCTATATAGATAGATTAATTTGGATCTCAAAATCCAACATGGTTTGTAGTAGCTCTTTGAAACTTGAAAAAATAAAGGAGTTCTCAGTTTTGTCTCAATGGTTTGTTTCCGCTTCAAGTAGCCATAAGCAGAGACTGTGGACAAGCACTTTCATTGAGAGGGGTTGCCAAGTTTCCAAGAAATTACGATTTTCCGAAATACCAGCAAATATTTTTTCACCCAATCTTGATGATACTTGGTGGTAATGACAAGTACACAAATCCCACTTGGCTCACCAAATTTTGTTGTTCTAGGTTGAAGCGTTCGTTTACAGTAGCAGTTTTTATTTTTAGGTTTCACTCTGTTCTCTCCTATATAGATAGATGAATTTGGAACTCTAAATCCAACATGGTTTGTAGTAGCTCTTTGAAACTTGAAAAAATATAGGAGTTCTCAGTTTTGTCTCTATGGTTTGTTTCCTCTTCAAGTAGCCCTGGCACAGACTGAGGGAAAGCACTTTCATTGAGAGGGGTGGCCAAGATTCTAAGAAATAAGGAGTTTCCGAAATACCAGCTAATATTTTTTCACCCAATCATGATGATACTTGGTGGTAAGTACAAGTACACAAATCCCACTTGGCTCACCAAATTTTGTTCTTCTAGGTTGAAGCGCTCATCTACAGTAGCTGTTTTTATATTTAGGTTTCACTCTGTTCTCTGCTATATAGATAGATGAATTTGAAACTCTGAATACAACATGGTTTGTAGTACCTCTTTGAAACTTGACAAAAGGAAGGAGTTCTCAGTTTTCTCTCTATGGTTTGTTTCCTCTTCAATTAGCCCTAGGCATCGACGGTGGAAAAGCACTTTCATTGAGAGGGGTTGCCAAGCTTCTAAGAAATAACGAGTTTCCGAAATACCAGAAAATATTTTTTCACCCAAAGTTGATGATACTTGGTGGTAATGATCAGTACACAAACCCCACTTGGCTCACCAAATTTTGTTCTTTTAGGTTGAAGCGTTCATCTACAGTAGCTGTTTTTATATTTAGGTTTCACTCTGTTCTCTGCTATATAGATAGATGAATTGGGAACTCTAAATCCAACATGGTTTGTAGTAGCTCTTTGAAACTTGACAAAATAAAGGAGTTCTCAGTTTTGTCTCTACGGTTTGTTTCTGCTTCAAGTAGCCCTATGCAGAGACTGTGGACAAGCACTTTCATTGAGAGGGTTTGCCAAGCTTCCAAGAAATTACGATTTTCCGAAATAACAGCAAATATTTTTTCACCCAATCTTGATGATACTTGGTGGTAATGACAAGTACACAAATCCCACTTGGCTCACCAAATTTTGTTGTTCTAGGTTGAAGCGTTCGTTTACAGTAGCAGTTTTTATTTTTAGGTTTCACTCTGTTCTCTCCTATATAGATAGATGAATTTGGAACTCTAAATCCAAAATGGTTTGTAGTAGCTCTTTGAAACTTGAAAAAATATAGGAGTTCTCAGTTTTGTCTCTATGGTTTGTTTCCTCTTAAAGAAGCCCTGGCACAGACTGAGGGAAAGCACTTTCATTGAGAGGGGTGGCCAAGATTCTAAGAAATAAGGAGTTTCCGAAATACCAGCAAATATTTTTTCACCCAATCATGATGATACTTGGTGGTAAGGACAAGTACACAAATCCCACTTGGCTCACCAAATTTTGTTCTTCTAGGTTGAAGCGCTTATCTACAGTAGCTATTTTTATATTTAGGTTTCACTCTGTTCTCTGCTATATTGATAGATGAATTTGAAACTCTGAATACAACATGGTTTGTAGTACCTCTTTGAAACTTGACAAAAGAAAGGAGTTCTCAGTTTTCTCTCTATGGTTTGTTTCCTCTTCAATTAGCCCTAGGCATCGACGATGGAAAAGCACTTTCATTGAGAGGGGTTTCCAAGCTTCTAAGAAATAACGAGTTTCCGAAATACCAGCATATATTTTTTCACCCAATGTTGATGATACTTGGTGGTAATGATCAGTACACAAACACCACTTGGCTCACCAAATTTTGTTCTTCTAGGTTGAAGCGTTCGTCTACAGTAGCAGTTTTTATGTTTAGGTTTCACTCTGTTCTCTGCTATATAGATAGATGAATTTGGAACTCTAAATGCAACATGGTTTGTAGCAGCTCTTTGAAACTTGAAAAAATAAAGGAGTTCTCAGTTTTGTCTCTATTGTTTGTTTCATCTTCAAGTAGCCCTGGCACAGACTGAGGGAAAGCACTTTCATTGAGAGGGGTGGCCAAGCTTCTAAGAAATAACGAGTTTCCGAAATACCAGCAAATATTTTTTCACCCAATCTTGATGATACTTGGTGGTAAGGACAAGTACACAAATCCCACTTGGCTCACCAAATTTTGTTCTTCTAGGTTGAACCGTTCGTCTACAGTAACAGTTTTTATGTTTAGGTTTCACTCTGTTCTCTTCTATATAGATAGATGAATTTGGAACTCTAAATCCAACATGGTTTGTAGTAGCTCTTTGAAACTTGAAAAAATAAAGGAGTTCTCAGTTTTGTCTCTATGATTTGTTTCTGCTTCAAGTAGCCCTATGCAGAGACTGTGGACAAGCACTTTCATTGAGAGGGGTTGCCAAGCTTCCAAGAAATTACGATTTTCCGAAATACCAGCAAATATTTTTTCACCCAATCTTGATGATACTTGGTGGTAATGACAAGTACACAAGTCCCACTTGACTCACCAAATTTTGTTCTTCTAGGTTGAAGCGTTCGTTTACAGTAGCAGTTTTTATTTTTAGGTTTCACTCTGTTCTCTCCTATATAGAGAGATGAATTTGGAACTCTAAATCCAACATGGTTTGTAGCAGCTCTTTGAAACTTGAAAGAATAAAGGAGTTCTCAGATTTGTCTCTATGGTTTGTTTCCGCTTCAAGTAGCCCTATGCAGAGACTGTGGACAAGCACTTTCATTGAGAGGGGTTGCCAAGGTTCTAAGAAATTACGAGTTTCCGAAATACCAGCAAATATTTTTTCACCCAATGTTGATGATACTTGGTGGTAATGATCACTACACAAAACCCAATTGGCTCACCAAATTTTGTTCTTCTAGGTTGAACCGTTCGTCTACAGTAGCAGTTTTTATATTTAGGTTTCACTCTGTTCTCTTCTATATAGATAGATTAATTTGGAACTCTAAATCCAACATGGTTTGTAGTAGCTCTTTGAAACTTGACAAAATAAAGGAGTTCTCAGTTTTGTCTCTACGGTTTGTTTCCGCTTCAAGTAGCCCTATGCAGAGACTGTGGACAAGCACTTTCATTGAGAGGGGTTGCCAAGCTTCCAAGAAATTACGATTTTCCGAAATACCAGCAAGTATTTTTTCACCCAATCTTGATGATACTTGGTGGTAATGACAAGTACACAAATCCCACTTGGCTCACCAAATTTTGTTCTTCTAGGTTGAAGCGTTCGTTTACAGTAGCAGTTTTTATTTTTAGGTTTCACTCTGTTCTCTCCTATATAGAGAGATGAATTTGGAACTCTAAATCCAACATGGTTTGTAGCAGCCCTTTGAAACTTGAAAAAATAAAGTAGTTCTCAGTTTTGTATCTATGGTTTGTTTTCTCTTCAAGTAGCCCTGGCACAGACTGAGGGAAAGCAGTTTCATTGAGAGGGGTGGCCAAGCTTCTAAGAAATAAGGAGTTTCCGAAATACCAGCAAATATTTTTTCACCCAATCTTGATGATACTTGGTGGTAAGGACAAGTACACAAAATCCACTTGGCTCACCAAATTTTGGTCTTCTAGGTTGAACCGTTCGTCTACAGTAGCAGTTTTTATGTTTAGGTTTCACTCTGTTCTCTTGTATATAGTTAGATGAATTTGGAACTCTAAATCCAACATGGTTTGTAGTAGCTTTTTGAAACTTGAAAAAATAAAGGAGTTCTCAGTTTTGTCTCTATGGTTTGTTTCCGCTTCAAGTAGCCATATGCAGAGACTGTGGACAAGCACTTTCATTGAGAGGGGTTGCCAAGTTTCCAAGAAATTACGATTTTCCGAAATACCAGCAAATATTTTTTCACCCAATCTTGATGATACTTGGTGGTAATGACAAGTACACAAATCCCACTTGGCTCACCAAATTTTGTTCTTCTAGGTTGAAGCGTTCGTTTACAGTAGCAGTTTTTATTTTTAGGTTTCACTCTGTTCTCTCCTATATAGATAGATGAATTTGGAACTCTAAATCCAACATGGTTTGTAGTAGCTCTTTGAAACTTGAAAAAATATCGGAGTTCTCAGTTTTGTCTCTATGGTTTGTTTCCTCTTCAAGTAGCCCTGGCATAGACTGAGGGAAAGCAGTTTCATTGAGAGGGGTGGCCAAGATTCTAAGAAATAACGAGTTTCCGAAATACCAGCAAATATTTTTTCACCCAATCATGATGATACTTGGTGGTAAGGACAAGTACACAAATCCCACTTGGCTCACCAAATTTTGTTCTTCTAGGTTGAAGCGCTCATCTACAGTAGCTGTTTTTATATTTAGGTTTCATTCTGTTCTCTGCTATATAGATAGATGAATTTGGAACTCTGAATACAACATGGTTTGTAGCACCTCTTTGAAACTTGACAAGAGAAAGGAGTTCTCAGTTTTTTCTCTATGGTTTGTTTCCTCTTCAATTAGCCCAAGGCATCGACGGTGGAAAAGCACTTTCATTGAGAGGGGTTGCCATGCTTCTAAGAAATAACGAGTTTCCGAAATACCAGCAAATACTTTTTCACCCAATCTTGATGATATTTGGTGGTAAGGACAAGTACACAAATCCCACTTGGCTCACCAAATTTTGTTCTTCTAGGTTGAAGCGTTCGTCTACAGTAGCAGTTTTTATGTTTAGGTTTCACTCTGTTCTCTGCTATATAGATAGATGAATTTGGAACTCTAAATCCAACATGGTTTTTAGTTGCTCTTGAAACTTGACAAAATAAAGGAGTTCTCAGTTTTCGCTCTATGGTTTCTTTCCTCTTCAATAGCTCTAGGCACAGACTGTGGAAAAGCACTTTCCTTGAGAGGGGTTGCCAAGCTTCTAAGAAATAACGAGTTTCCGAAATACCAGCAACTATTTTTTCACCCAATCTTCATGATACATTGTCGTAATGATCAGTACACAAATCTCACTTCGCCCAAAAAATTTTGTTCGTCTAGGTTGAAGCGTTCGTTTACAGAAGCAATTTTAATTTTTAGGTTTCACTCTGTTATCTCCTATATAGATAGATGAATTTGGAACTCTAAATCCGACATGGTTTGTAGTAGCTCTTTGAAACTTGACAAAATAAAGGAGTTCTCAATATTGTCTCTATGGTTTGTTTCCTCTTCAAGTAGCCCTAGGCACAGACCTTGGAAAATCACTTTCCTTGAGAGGGGTTGGAATCTTCTAAGAAATAACGAGTTTCCGAAATACCAGCAAATATTTTTTCACCCAATCTTGATGATACGTGGAGGTAATGACAAGTACACAAATCCCACTTGGCTCACCAAATTTTGTTCTTCTAGGTTGAAGCGTTCGTTTACAGTAGCAGTTTATATATTTAGGTATTCCTCTGTTCTCTCCTATATAGATAGATGAATTTGGAACTCTAAATCCAACTTGGTGTGTAGTAGCTCTTTGAAACTTGACAAAATAAAGGAGTTCTCAATTTTGTTTCTATGGATTGTTTCCTCTTCAAGTAGCCCTAGGCACAGAAGGTGGAAAAGCACTTTCATTAAGAGGGGTTGCCAAGCTTCTAAGACATAACGAGTTTCAGAAATACCAGCAAATATTTTTTCATCCAAATTTGATTATACTTGGTGGTAATGATCAGTACACAAATGCCACTTGGGTCACCGAATTTTGTTCTTCTAGGTAGAAGCGTTCGTCTACAGTAGCAGTTTATATATTTAGGTTTCCCTCTGTTCTCTCCTATATAGATAGATGAATTTGGAACCCTAAATACAACATGGCTTGTAGTAGCTCTTTGAAACTTGACAAAATAAAGGAGTTCTCAGTTTTGTCTGAATGGTTTGTTTCCGCCTCAAGTAGCCCTATTCAGAGACTGTGGAAAAGCACTTTCATTGAGAGGGGTTGCCAAGCTTCCGAGAAATTACGAGTTTCCGAAATACCAGCAAATATTTGTTCACCTAATCTTGATGATACGTGGTGGTAATGACAGTACACAAATCCCACTTGGCTCACCAAATTTTGTTCTTCTAGGTTGAAGCGTTCATTTACAATAGCCGTTTTTATTTTTATGTTTCACCCTGTTCTCTCCTATATAGATAGATGATTTGGAATTCTAAATCCAACATGGTTTGTAGTAGCTCTTGGAAACTTGACAAAATAAAGGAGTTCTCAGTTTTGTCTCTATGGTTTGTTTCCTCTTCAAGTAGCCCTAGGCACAGACTATGGAAAAGCACTTTCATTGAGAGTGTTTGCCAAGCTTCTAAGAAATAACGAGTCTGAAGTACCAGCAAATATTTTTTCACCCAATCTAGATGATACTTGTGGGTAATGATCAGTACACAAATCCCACGTGGCTCACCAAATTTTGTTCTTCTATTTTGAAGCGTTCCTTTACACTAGCAGTTTTTATTTTTAGGTTTCACTCTGTTCTCTCCTATATAGATAGATGAATTTGGAACTCTAAATCCAACATTGTTTGTAGTAGCTCTTTGAAACTTGAAAAATAAAGGTGTTCTCAGTTTTGTCTCTATGGTTTGTTTCCGCTTCAAGTAGCCCTATGCAGAGACTGTGGACAAGCACTTTCAAAGAGAGGGGTTGCCAAACTTTCAAGAAATTACGATTTTCCGAAATACCAGCAAATATTTTTTCACCCAATCTTGATGATACTTGGTGGTAATGACAAGTCCACAAATTCCACTTGGCTCACCAAATTTTGTTCTTCTAGGTTGAAGCGTTCGTTTACAGTAGCAGTTTTTATTTTTAGGTTTCACTCTGTTCTCTCCTATAAAGATAGATGAATTTGGAACTCTAAATGCAAGATGGTTTGTAGTGGCTCTTTGAAACTTGACAAAATAAAGGAGTTCTCAGTTTTGTCTCTATGGTTTGTTTCCGCTTCAAGTAGCCCTATGCAGAGACTGTGGACAAGCACTTTCATTGAGAGGGGTTGCCAAGGTTCTAAGAAATTACGAGTTTCCGAAATACCAGCAAATATTTTTTCACCCAATGTTGATGATACTTGGTGGTAATGATCACTACACAAAACCCAATTGGCTCACCAAATTTTGTTCTTCTAGGTTGAACCGTTCGTCTACAGTAGCAGTTTTTATATTTAGGTTTCACTCTGTTCTCTTCTATATAGATAGATTAATTTGGAACTCTAAATCCAACATGGTTTGTAGTAGCTCTTTGAAACTTGACAAAATAAAGGAGTTCTCAGTTTTGTCTCTACGGTTTGTTTCCGCTTCAAGTAGCCCTATGCAGAGACTGTGGACAAGCACTTTCATTGAGAGGGGTTGCCAAGCTTCCAAGAAATTACGATTTTCCGAAATACCAGCAAGTATTTTTTCACCCAATCTTGATGATACTTGGTGGTAATGACAAGTACACAAATCCCACTTGGCTCACCAAATTTTGTTCTTCTAGGTTGAAGCGTTCGTTTACAGTAGCAGTTTTTATTTTTAGGTTTCACTCTGTTCTCTCCTATATAGAGAGATGAATTTGGAACTCTAAATCCAACATGGTTTGTAGCAGCCCTTTGAAACTTGAAAAAATAAAGTAGTTCTCAGTTTTGTATCTATGGTTTGTTTTCTCTTCAAGTAGCCCTGGCACAGACTGAGGGAAAGCAGTTTCATTGAGAGGGGTGGCCAAGCTTCTAAGAAATAAGGAGTTTCCGAAATACCAGCAAATATTTTTTCACCCAATCTTGATGATACTTGGTGGTAAGGACAAGTACACAAAATCCACTTGGCTCACCAAATTTTGGTCTTCTAGGTTGAACCGTTCGTCTACAGTAGCAGTTTTTATGTTTAGGTTTCACTCTGTTCTCTTGTATATAGTTAGATGAATTTGGAACTCTAAATCCAACATGGTTTGTAGTAGCTTTTTGAAACTTGAAAAAATAAAGGAGTTCTCAGTTTTGTCTCTATGGTTTGTTTCCGCTTCAAGTAGCCATATGCAGAGACTGTGGACAAGCACTTTCATTGAGAGGGGTTGCCAAGTTTCCAAGAAATTACGATTTTCCGAAATACCAGCAAATATTTTTTCACCCAATCTTGATGATACTTGGTGGTAATGACAAGTACACAAATCCCACTTGGCTCACCAAATTTTGTTCTTCTAGGTTGAAGCGTTCGTTTACAGTAGCAGTTTTTATTTTTAGGTTTCACTCTGTTCTCTCCTATATAGATAGAAGAATTTGGAACTCTAAATCCAACATGGTTTGTAGTAGCTCTTTGAAACTTGAAAAAATAAAGGAGTTCTCAGTTTTGTCTCTATGGTTTGTTTCCTCTTCAAGTAGCCCTGGCATAGACTGAGGGAAAGCAGTTTCATTGAGAGGGGTGGCCAAGATTCTAAGAAATAACGAGTTTCCGAAATACCAGCAAATATTTTTTCACCCAATCATGATGATACTTGGTGGTAAGGACAAGTACACAAATCCCACTTGGCTCACCAAATTTTGTTCTTCTAGGTTGAAGCGCTCATCTACAGTAGCTGTTTTTATATTTAGGTTTCATTCTGTTCTCTGCTATATAGATAGATGAATTTGGAACTCTGAATACAACATGGTTTGTAGCACCTCTTTGAAACTTGACAAGAGAAAGGAGTTCTCAGTTTTTTCTCTATGGTTTGTTTCCTCTTCAATTAGCCCAAGGCATCGACGGTGGAAAAGCACTTTCATTGAGAGGGGTTGCCAAGCTTCTAAGAAATAACGAGTTTCCGAAATACCAGCAAATACTTTTTCACCCAATCTTGATGATATTTGGTGGTAAGGACAAGTACACAAATCCCACTTGGCTCACCAAATTTTGTTCTTCTAGGTTGAAGCGTTCGTCTACAGTAGCAGTTTTTATGTTTAGGTTTCACTCTGTTCTCTGCTATATAGATAGATGAATTTGGAACTCTGAATCCAACATGGTTTTTAGTTGCTCTTGAAACTTGACAAAATAAAGGAGTTCTCAGTTTTCGCTCTATGGTTTCTTTCCTCTTCAATAGCTCTAGGCACAGACTGTGGAAAAGCACTTTCCTTGAGAGGGGTTGCCAAGCTTCTAAGAAATAACGAGTTTCCGAAATACCAGCAACTATTTTTTCACCCAATCTTCATGATACATTGTCGTAATGATCAGTACACAAATCTCACTTCGCCCAAAAAATTTTGTTCGTCTAGGTTGAAGCGTTCGTTTACAGAAGCAGTTTTAATTTTTAGGTTTCACTCTGTTATCTCCTATATAGATAGATGAATTTGGAACTCTAAATCCGACATGGTTTGTAGTAGCTCTTTGAAACTTGACAAAATAAAGGAGTTCTCAATTTTGTCTCTATGGTTTGTTTCCTCTTCAAGTAGCCCTAGGCACAGACCTTGGAAAATCACTTTCCTTGAGAGGGGTTGGAATCTTCTAAGAAATAACGAGTTTCCGAAATACCAGCAAATATTTTTTCACCCAATCTTGATGATACGTGGAGGTAATGACAAGTACACAAATCCCACTTGGCTCACCAAATTTTGTTCTTCTAGGTTGAAGCGTTCGTTTACAGTAGCAGTTTATATATTTAGGTATTCCTCTGTTCTCTCCTATATAGATAGATGAATTTGGAACTCTAAATCCAACTTGGTGTGTAGTAGCTCTTTGAAACTTGACAAAATAAAGGAGTTCTCAATTTTGTTTCTATGGATTGTTTCCTCTTCAAGTAGCCCTAGGCACAGAAGGTGGAAAAGCACTTTCATTAAGAGGGGTTGCCAAGCTTCTAAGACATAACGAGTTTCAGAAATACCAGCAAATATTTTTTCATCCAAATTTGATTATACTTGGTGGTAATGATCAGTACACAAATGCCACTTGGGTCACCGAATTTTGTTCTTCTAGGTAGAAGCGTTCGTCTACAGTAGCAGTTTATATATTTAGGTTTCCCTCTGTTCTCTCCTATATAGATAGATGAATTTGGAACCCTAAATACAACATGGCTTGTAGTAGCTCTTTGAAACTTGACAAAATAAAGGAGTTCTCAGTTTTGTCTGAATGGTTTGTTTCCGCCTCAAGTAGCCCTATTCAGAGACTGTGGAAAAGCACTTTCTTTGAGAGGGGTTGCCAAGCTTCCGAGAAATTACGAGTTTCCGAAATACCAGCAAATATTTGTTCACCTAATCTTGATGATACGTGGTGGTAATGACAGTACACAAATCCCACTTGGCTCACCAAATTTTGTTCTTCTAGGTTGAAGCGTTCATTTACAATAGCCGTTTTTATTTTTATGTTTCACCCTGTTCTCTCCTATATAGATAGATGATTTGGAATTCTAAATCCAACATGGTTTGTAGTAGCTCTTGGAAACTTGACAAAATAAAGGAGTTCTCAGTTTTGTCTCTATGGTTTGTTTCCTCTTCAAGTAGCCCTAGGCACAGACTATGGAAAAGCACTTTCATTGAGAGTGTTTGCCAAGCTTCTAAGAAATAACGAGTCTGAAGTACCAGCAAATATTTTTTCACCCAATCTAGATGATACTTGTGGGTAATGATCAGTACACAAATCCCACGTGGCTCACCAAATTTTGTTCTTCTATTTTGAAGCGTTCCTTTACACTAGCAGTTTTTATTTTTAGGTTTCACTCTGTTCTCTCCTATATAGATAGATGAATTTGGAACTCTAAATCCAACATTGTTTGTAGTAGCTCTTTGAAACTTGAAAAAATAAAGGAGTACTCAGTTTTGTCTCTATGGTTTGTTTCCTCTTCAAGTAGCCTTGGCACATACAGTGGAAAAGCGCTTTCATTGACAGGGGTTGCCAAGCCTCTAAGAAATAACGAGTTTCTGAAAAACCAGGAAATATTTTTTCACCCAATCTTCATGATACATTGTCGTAATGATCAGTACACAAATCTCACTTCGCCCACCAAATTTTGTTCTTCTAGGTTGAAGCGTTCGTTTACAGAAGCAGTTTTTATATTTAAGTTTCACTATGGTCTCTCCTATATATATAGATGAATTTGTAACTCTAAATCCAACCTGGTTTGTAGTAGATCTTTGAAACTTGACAAAATAAAGAGTTCTCAGTTTTGTCTCTATGGTTTGTTTCCTCTTCACGTAGCCCTAGGCACAGACTCTGGAAAAGCAGTTTCATTGAGAGGGGTTGCCAAGCTTCTAAGAAATAACGAGTTTCCGAAATACCAGCAAATATTTTTTCACCCAATCTTGATGATACTTGGTGGTAATGATCAGTACACAAATCCCGGTTGGCTCACCAAACTTTCTTCTTCTAGGTTGAAGCGTTCGTTTAGAGTGGCAGTTTTTATTTTTAGGGTTCACTCTGTTCTCTCCTATATAGATAGATGAATTTGGAGGTCTAAATCCAACATGGTTTTTAGTTGCTCATTGAAATTTGACAAAATAAAGGAGTTCTCAGTTTAGTCTCTATGGTTTGTTTCCTCTTCAAGTAGCCTTGGCACATACAGTGGAAAAGCGCTTTCATTGACAGGAGTTGCCAAGCTTCTAAGAAATAACGAGTTTCTGAAAAACCAGGAAATATTTTTTCACCCAATCTTCATGATACATTGTCGTAATGATCAGTACACAAATCTCACTTCGCCCACCAAATTTTGTTCTTCTAGGTTGAAGCGTTCGTTTACAGAAGCAGTTTTTATTTTTAGGTTTCACTCTGTTCTCTCCTATATAGATAGATGAATTTGGAACTCTAAATCCGTCATGGTTTGTAGTAGATCTTTGAAACTTGACAAAATAAAGGAGTTCTCAGTTTTGTCTCTATGGTTTGTTTCCTTTTCAAGTAGCCCGAGGCACAGACCTTGGAAAGCCACTTTCCTTGAGACGGGTTGGAAGCTTCTAAGAAATAACGAGTTTCCGAAATACCAGCAAATATTTTTTCACCCAATCTTGATGATACGTGGTGGTAATGACAAGTACACAAATCTCACTTGGCTCACCAAATTTTGTTCTTCTTGGTTGAAGCGTTCGTTTAGAGTGGCAGTTTTTATTTTTAGGTTTCCCTCTGTTCTCTCCTATATTGATAGATGAATTTGGAACTCTAAATCCAACATGTTGTGTAGTAGCTCTTTGAAACTTGACAAAATAAAGGAGTTCTCACTTTTGTCTCTATGGTTTGTTTCCTCTTCAAGTAGCCCAAGCACAGACGGTGGAAAAGCACTTTCATTAAGAGGGGTTGCCAAGCTTCCAAGAAATAACGAGTTTCAGAAATACCAGCAAAAATTTTTTCAACCAATTTTGATGATACTTGGTGGTAATGATCAGTACACAAATGCCACTTGGCTCACCAAATTTTGTTCTTCTAGGTTGAAGCGTTCGTCGACAGTAGCAGTTTTTATATTTAGGTTTCCCTCTGTTCTCTCCAATATAGATAGATTAATTTGGAACTCTAAATACAACATGGTTTGTAGTCGCTCTTTGAAACTTGACAAAATAAAGGAGTTCTCAGTTTTGTCTGAATGGTTTGTTTCTGCTTCAAGTAGCCCTATGCAGAGACTGTGGAAAAGCACTTTCATTGAGAGGGGTTGCCAAGCTTCCAAGAAATTACGAGTCCGAAATACCAGCAAATATTTTTTCACCTAAACTTGATGATACGTGGTGGTAATGACAGTACACAAATCCCACTTGGCTCACCAAATTTTTGTTCTTCTAGGTTGAAGCGTTCATTTACAATAGCAGTTTTTATTTTTATGTTTCACTCTGTTCTCTAATATAGATAGATCGATGATTTGGAATTCTAAATCCAACATGGTTTGTAGTAGCTCTTTGAAACTTGACAAAATAAAGGAGTTCTCAGTTTTGTCTCTATGGTTTGTTTCCTCTTCAAGTAGCCCTAGGCACAGACCTTGGAAAAGCACTTTCATTGAGAGGGGTTGCCAAGCTTCTAAGAAATAACGAGTTTCCGAAATACTAGCAAATATTTTTTCACCTATCTTAATGATACTTGGTGGTAATGATCAGTACACAAATCCCACTTGGCTCACATAATTTTGTTCTTCAAGTCAGAAGTGTTCGTCTACAGTAGCAGTTTTTATATTTGGGTTTCACTCTGTTCTCTCCTATATAGATAGATGAATTTGGAACTCTAAATCCAACATGGTTTGTAATAGCTCTTTGAAACTTGAACAAATAAAGGAGGTCTCAGTTTTGTCTCTATGATTTGTTTCCGCTTCAAGTAGCCCTAGGCACAGACTATGGAAAAGCACTTTCATTGGGAGTGGTTGCCAAGATTCTAAGAAATAAAGATTTTCCGAAATACCAGCAAATATTTTTTCACCTATCTTGATGATACTTCGTGGTAATGATCAGTACACAAATCCCACTGGGCTCACCAAATTTTGTTCTTCTAGGCTGAAGCGTTCGTTTACAATAGCACTTTTTATTTTTGGTTTCACTCTGTTCTCTCCTATATAGATAGATGAATTTGGGACTCTATATCCAACATGGTTTGTAGTAGCTCTTTGAAACTTGAAAAAATAAAGGAGTTCTCAGTTTTGTTTCTATGGTTTGTTTATTCTTCATGTAGCGCCAGGCACAGACTGTGGAAAAGCACTTTCATTGAGAAAGGTTGCCAAGCTTCTACGAAATAACGAGTTTCCAAAATACCAACAAGTATTTTTTAACCCAATCTTGATGATACTTGGTTGTAATGATCAGTACACAAATCCCAATTGGCTCACCAAATTGTGTTCTTCTAGGTTGAAGCGTTCGTCTACAGTAGCCGTTTATATATTTAGGTTTCACTCTGTTTTCTCCTATATAGATAGATGAATTTGGAACTCTAAATGCAACATGGATTGTAGTAGCTCTTTGAAACTTGAGAAAATAAAGAAGTTCTCAGTTTTGTCTCTATGGTTTGTTTATTCTTCATGTAGCGCTAGGCACAGACTATGGAAAAGCACTTTCATTGAGAGTGTTTGCCAAGCTTCTAAGAAATAACGATTTTCTGAAGTACCAGCAAATATTTTTTCACCCAATCTAGATGATACTTGTGGGTAATGATCAGTACACATATCCCACGTGGCTCACCAAATTTTGTTCTTCTATGTTGAAGCGTTCGTTTACACTAGCAGTTTTTATTTTTAGGTTTCACTCTGTTCTCTCCTATATAGATAGATGAATTTGGAACTCTAAATCCAACATTGTTTGTAGTAGCTCTTTGAAACTTGAAAAAATAAAGGAGTTCTCAGTTTTGTCTCTATGGCTTGTTTCCTCTTCAAGTAGCCCTAGGCACAGACTCTGGAAAAGCAGTTTCATTTTGAGGGGTTGCCAAGCTTCTACGAAATAACGAGTTTCCGAAATACCAGCAAATATTTTTTCACCCAATCTTGATGATACTTGGTGGTAATGATCAGTACACAAATCCCGCTGGGCTTACCAACTTTTGTTCTTCTAGGTTGAAACATTCGTTTACAGTAGCAGTTTTTATATTTAGGTTTCACTATGGTCTCTCCTATATATATAGATGAATTTGGAACTTTAAATCCAACCTGGTTTGTAGTAGATTTTCGAAACTTGACAAAATAAAGGAGTTCTCAGTTTTGTCTCTATGGTTTGTTTCCTCTTCAAGTAGCCCTAGGCACAGACTCTGGAAAAGCAGTTTCATTGAGAGGGGTTGCCAAGCTTCTAAGAAATAACGAGTTTCCGAAATACCAGCAAACATTTTTTCACCCAATCTTGATGATACTTGGTGGTAATGATCAGTACACAAATCCCGGTTGGCTCACCAAACTTTCTTCTTCTAGGTTGAGCGTTCGTTTAGAGTGGCAGTTTTTATTTTTAGGGTTCACTCTGTTCTCTCCTATATAGATAGATGAATTTGGAGGTCTAAATCCAACATGGTTTTTAGTTGCTCTTTGAAATTTGACAAAATAAAGGAGTTCTCAGTTTAGTCTCTATGGTTTGTTTCCTCTTCAAGTAGCCTTGGCACAGACTGTGGAAAAGCACTTTCATTGACAGGGGTTGCCAAGCTTCTAAGAAATAACGAGTTTCTGAAAAACCAGGAAATATTTTTTCACCCAATCTTCATGATACATTGTCGTAATGATCAGTACACAAATCTCACTTCGCCCACCAAATTTTGTTCTTCTAGGTTGAAGCGTTCGTTTACAGAAGCAGTTGTTATTTTTAGGTTTCACTCTGTTCTCTCCTATATAGATACATGAATTTGGAACTCTAAATCCGACATGGTTTGTAGTAGATCTTTGAAACTTGACAAAATAAAGGAGTTCTCAGTTTTGTCTCTATGGTTTGTTTCCTCTTCAAGTAGCCCGAGGCACAGACCTTGGAAAGTCACTTTCCTTGAGAGGGGTTGGAAGCTTCTAAGAAATAACGAGTTTCCGAAATACCAGCAAATATTTTTTCACCCAATCTTGATGATACGTGGTGGTAATGACAAGTACACAAATCCCACTTGGCTCACCAAATTTTGTTCTTCTAGGTTGAAGCGTTCGTTTACAGTAGCAGTTTATATATTTAGGTTTCCCTCTGTTTTCTCCTATATTGATAGATGAATTTGGAACTCTAAATCCAACATGTTGTGTAGTAGCTCTTTGAAACTTGACAAAATAAAGGAGTTCTCAGTTTTGTCTATATGCTTTGTTTCCGCTTCAAGTAGCCCTATGCAGAGACTGTGGAAAAGCACTTTCTTTGAGAGGTGTTGCCAAGCTTCCAAGAAATTACGAGTCCGAAATACAAGCAAATATTTTTTCACCTAATCTTGATGATACGTGTTGGTAATGACAGTACGCAAATCCCACTTGGCTCACCAAATTTTGTTCTTCTAGGTTGAAGCGTTCATTTACAATAGCAGTTTTTATTTTTATGTTTCACTCTGTTCTCTAATATAGATAGATCGATGATTTTTAATTCTAAATCCAACATGGTTTGTAGTCGCTCTTTGAAACTTGACAAAATAAAGGAGTTCTCAGTTTTGTCTCTATGGTTTGTTTCCTCTTCAAGTAGCCCTAGGCACAGACCTTGGAAAAGCACTTTCATTGAGAGGGGTTGCCAAGCTTCTAAGAAATAACGAGTTTCCGAAATACCAGCAAATATTTTTTCACCTATCTTGATGATACTTGGTGGTAATGATCAGTACACAAATCCCACTTGGCTCACATAATTTTGTTCTTCTAGGCAGAAGCGTTAGTCTACAGTAGCAGTTTTTATATTTGGGTTTCACTCTGTTGTCTCCTATATAGATAGATAAATTTGGAACTCTAAATGCAACATGGTTTGTAATAGCTCTTTGAAACTTGAAAAAATAAAGGAGTTCTCAGTTTTGTCTCTATGGTTTGTTTATTCTTCATGTAGCGCTAGGCACAGACTGTGGAAAAGCACTTTCATTGAGAAAGGTTGCCAAGCTTCTACGAAATAACGAGTTTCCAAAATACCAGCAAATATTTTTAACCCAATCTTGATGATACTTGGTTGTAATGACAAGTACACAAATCCCACTTGGCTCACCAAATTGTGTTCTTCTAGGTTGAAGCGTTCGTCTACAGTAGCAGTTTATATATTTAGGTTTCACTCTGTTTTCTCCTATATAGATAGATGAATTTGGAACTCTAAATCCAACCTGGTTTGTAGTAGATCTTCGAAACTTGACAAAATAAGGAATTCTCAGTTTTGTCTCTATGGTTTGTTTCCTCTTCAAGTAGCCCTAGGCACAGACTCTGGAAAAGCACTTTCATTGAGAAAGGTTGCCAAGCTTCTACGACATAACGAGTTTCCAAAATACCAGCAAATATTTTTAACCCAATCTTGATGATACTTGGTTGTAATGATCAGTACACAAATCCCACTTGGCTCACCAAATTGTGTTCTTCTAGGTTGAAGCGTTCGTCTACAGTAGCAGTTTATATATTTAGGTTTCACTCTGTTTTCTCCTATATAGATAGATGAATTTGGAACTCTAAATGCAACATGGATTGTAGTAGCTCTTTGAAACTTGAGAAAATAAGGAAGTTCTCAGTTTTGTCTCTATGATTTTTTTCCGATTCATTTAGCCCTAAGCAAAGACTGTGGAAAAGCACTTTCATTGAGAGGGGTTGCCACTCTTCCAAGACATTACGATTTTCCGAAGTACTAGCAAATATTTTTTCACCCAATCTTGATGATACTTGGTGGTAATGATCAGTACACAAATCCCACTTGGCTCACCAAATTTTCATGTTCTAGGTTGAAGCGTTCGTTTACAGTAGCAGTTTTTATTTTTAGGTTTCACTCTGGTCTCTCCTGTATTGATAGATGAATTTGGAAATCTAAATCCAACATGGTTTGTAGTAGCTATGTGAAACTTGACAAAATAAAAGAGTTCTCAGTTTTGTCTCTGTGGTTTGTTTTCTCTTCAAGTAGCCCTAGGCACAGACTGTGGAAAAGCACTTTCATTGAGAGGGGTTGCCATACTTCCAAGAAATAACGAGTTTCCGAAATACCAGCAAAGATTTTTTCACCCAATCTTGATGATACTTGGTTGTAATGATGGGTTCAAAAATCCCACTTGGCTCACCAAATTTTGTTCTTCTAGGTTGAAGCGTTCGTCTACCGTAGCAGTTTTTATATTTAGGTTTCACTCTGTTCTCTCCTATATAGACAGATGAATTTGGAACTCTAAATCCAACATGGTTTGTAGTAGCTCTTTGAAACTTGACAAAATAAAGGAGTTCTCGTTTTCTCTCTATGATTTGTTTCCTCTTCAAGTAGCCCTAAGCAGAGACTGAGGAAAAGCACTTTCATTGAGAGGGGTTGCCAAGCTTCCAAGAAATTACGAGGTTCAGAAATACAAGCAAATATTTTTTTACCCAATCTTGATGATACCTGGTGGTAATGACAAGTCCAGAAATCCCACTTGGTTCACCAAATATTGTTCTTCTAGGTTGAAGCGTTCATTTACAGTAGCAGTTTTTATATTTAGGTTTCACTCTGTTCTCTGCTATATAGATAGATGAATTTGGAACTCTAAATCCAACATGGTTTGTAGTAGCCCTTTGAAACTTGAAAAAATAAAGGAGTTCTCAGTTTTGTCTCTATTATTTGTTTCCGCTTCAAGTAGCCCTAAGAGGAGATTGTGGAAAAGCACTTACATTGAAAGGGGTTGCCAAGCTTCCCAGAAATTACGAGATTCCGAAATTCCAGCAAATATTTTTTCACCCAATCTTAATGATACATGTTGGTAATGACAAGTCCACAATCCCACTTGGCTCACCAAATTTTATTCTTCTAGGTTGAAGCGTTGGTTTATAGTAGCAGTTTTTATTTTTATGTTTCACTCTGTTCTCTCCTATATAGATAAATGATTTTGGAACTCTAAATCCAACATGGTTTGTAGTAGCTCTTTGAAACTTGACAAAATGAAGGAGTTCTCAGTTTTGTCTCTGTGGTTTGTTTCCTCTTCAAGTAGTCCTAGGCACAGACTGTGGAAAAGCACTGTCATTGAGAGGGGTTGCCAATCTTCTAAGAAATAACGAGTTTCCGAAATTCCAGCAAATATTTTTTTCACCCAATGTTGATGATACTTGGTGGTAATGATCAGTACACAAATCACACTTGGCTCACCAAATTTTGTTCTTCCAGGTTCAAGCGTTCGTCTACAGTATCAGTTTTTATATTTAGGTTTCACTCTGTTCTCTGCTATATAGATAGATGAATTTCGAACTCTAAATCCATCATGGTATGTAGTAGCTCCTTGAAACATGCCAAAAATAAGGTGTTCTCAGTTTTGACTGTATGGTTTGTTTCCTCATCAAGTAGCCCTAGCCAGAGACTGTGGAAAAGCAATTTCTTTGAAAGGGGTTGCCAAGCTTATATGAAATAACGAGTTTCCATAACACCAGGAATTATTTTTTCACCCAATCTTGATGATACTTGGTGGAAATGATCAGTACACAAATCCCACTTGGCTCACCAAATTGTGTTCTTCTAGGTGTAAGCATTCGTCTACAGTAGCAGTTTTTATATTTAGGTTTCACTCTGTTCTCTCCTATATAGATGGATGAATTTGGAACTCTACATCCAACATGGTTTGTACTAGCTCTTTGAAACTTGACAAAATAAAGGAGTTCTCAGTTTTGTCTCTATGGTTTGTTTCCTCTTCAAGTAGCCCTGGCACAGACTGTGGAAAAGCACTTTCATTGAGAGGGGTTGCCAAGCTTCCAAAAAATTACGAGTTTCCGAAATACCAGCAAATATTTTTTCACCTAATCTTGATGATACGTGGTGGTAATGATCAGTACACAAATCCCACTTGGCTCACCAAATTTTGTTTTTCGAAGTTGAAGCGTTCTTCTACAGTAGCATTTTTTATGTTTAGGTTTCACTCTGTTCTCTCGTATATAGATACATGAATTTGGAACTCTAAATCCAACATGGTTTGTAGTGGCTGTTTGAAACTTGACAAAATAAAGGAGTTCTCAGTTTTGTCTCTATGGTTTGTTTCCTCTTCAAGTAGCCCTAGGCACAGACGGTGGAAAAACACTTTCATTGAGAGGGGTTGCCAAGCTTCCAAGAAATTACCAGTTTCCGAAATACCAGCAAATATTTTTTCATCCAATCTTGATGATACTTGCTGGTAATGATCGGTAGACAAATTCCACTTGACTCACCAAATTTTGTTCTTCTAGGTTGATGCGTTCGTTTTCAGTAGCAGTTTTTATTTTTAGGTTTCACTCTGTTCTCTCCTATAAGGATAGATGAATTTGGATCCCTAAAATCAACATGGTTTGTAGTAACTCTTTGAAACTTGATAAAATAAAGGAGTTCTCAGTTTTGTCTCTATGGTTTGTTTCCTCTTCAAGTAGCCCTGGCACAGACTGTGGAAAAGCACTTTCATTGAGAGGGGTTGCCAAGATTCTAAGAAATAACGAGTTTCCGAATTACCAGCAAATATTTTTTCACCCAATCTTGATGATATTTGGTGGTGAAGATCGGTACACAAATTCCACTTGGCCCACCAAATTTTGTTCTTCTAGGTTGAAGCATTCGTCTACAGTAGCAGTTTTTATATTTAGGTTTCACTGTGTTCTCTCCTATATAGATAGATGAATTTGGAACTCTAAATCCAATATGGTTTGTAGTAGCTCTTTGAAACTTGTCAATGTAAAGGAGTTCTCAGTTTTCTCTATATGATTTGTTTCCGCTTCAAGTAGCCCTAAGCAGAGACTGTGGAAAAGCACTTTCATTGAGAGGGGTTGCCAAGCTTCCAAGAAATTACGAGGTTCAGAAATACCAGCAAATATTTTTTCACCCAACCTTGATGATACGTGGTGGTAATGACAAGTCCACTAATCCCACTTGGCTCACCAAATTTTGTTCTTCTACGTTGACGCGTTCGTCTACAGTAGCTGTTTTTTATTTAGGTTTCCCTCTGGTCTCTCCTATATTGATAGATGAATTTGGAAATCTAAATCCAACATGGTTTGTAGTAGCTATTTGAAACTTGACAAAATAAAAGAGTTCTCAATTTTGTCTCTGTGGTTTGTTTTGTCTTCAAGTAGCCCTAGGCACAGACTGTGGAAAAGCACTTTCATTGAGAGGGGTTGCCAAACTTCCAAGAAATAACGAGTTTCCGAAATACCAGCAAATATTTTTTCACCCAATCTTGATGATACTTGGTGGTAATGATCGGTTCAAAATTCCCACTTGGCTCACCAAATTTTGTTCTTCTAGGTGGAAGCGTTCGTCTACAGTAGCAGGTTTTATATTTAGGTTTCACTCTGTTCTCTCCTATAGAGAAAGATGAATTTGGAACTCTAAATCCAACGTGGTTTGTAGTAGCCCTTTGAAACTTGAAAAAATAAAGGAGTTCTCAGTTTTGTCTCTATTATTTGTTTCCGCTTCAAGTACCCTAAGCAGAGACTGTGGAAAAGCACTTATATTGAAAGGGGTTGCCAAGCTTCCCAGAAATTACGAGATTCCGAAATTCCAGCAAATATTTTTTCACCAAATCTTTACGATACTTGGTGGTAAGGACAAGTACACAAATCCCACTTGGCTCACCAAATTCTATTCTTCTAGGTTGAAGCGTTCGTGTACAGTAGCAGTTTTTATGTTTAGGTTTCACTCTGTTCTCTGCTATATAGATAGATGAATTTGGAACTCTAAATGCAACATGGTTTGTAGTGGCTCTTTGAAACTTGACAAAATAAAGGAGTTCTCAGTTTTGTCTCTATGGTTTGTTTCATCTTCAAGTAGCCCTAGGAACAGACTGTGGTAAAGCACTTTCATTGAGAGGGGTTGCCCAGCTTCTAAGAAATAACGAGTTTCCGAAATATAAGCAAATATTTTTTCACCCAATCTTGATGATACTTGGTGGTCATGATCGGTACACAAATCCCACTTGACTCACCAAATTTTGTTCTTCTAGGATGAAGCGTTGGCTTACAGTAGCAGTTTATATTTTTAGTTTTCCCTCTGTTCTCTCCTATATAGATAGATGAATTTGGAACTCTAAATCCACCATGGTTTGTAGTAGCTCTTTGAAACTTGAAAAAATAAAGGAGTTCCCAGTTTTGTCTCTATGATTTGTTTTCTCTTCAAGTAGCCCTAACCCGAGAATGTGAAAAAGCACTTTCATTGAAAGGGGTTGCCAAGCTTCCAAGAAATTACGAGTATCCGAAATACCAGCAGATATTTTTTCACCCAATCTTGATCATACGTGGTGGTAATGACAAGTACACAAATTCCACTTGGCTCACCAAATTTTGTTCTTCTAGGTTGAAGCATTCGTTTACAGTAGCAGTTTTAATTTTTAGGATTCGCTCTGTTCTCTCCTATATAGATAGATGAATTTGGAACTCTAAATCCAACATGGTTTGTAGTAGCTCTTTGAAACTTGACAAAATAAAGAAGTTCCCAGTTTTGTCTCTATGATTTGTTTTCTCTTCAAGTAGCCCTAAGCCGAGAATGTGAAAAAGCACTTTCATTGAAAGGGGTTGCCAAGCTTCCAAGAAATTACGAGTATCCGAAATACCAGCAGATATTTTTTCACCCAATCTTGATCATACGTGGTGGTAATGACAAGTACACAAATTCCACTTGGCTCACCAAATTTTGTTCTTCTAGGTTGAAGCATTCGTTTACAGTAGCAGTTTTAATTTTTTGGTTAAACTCTGTTCTCTCCTATATAGAGAGATGAATTTGGAACTCTAAATCCAACATGGTTTGTAGTAGCTCTTTGAAACTTGACAAAATAAAGGAGTTCTCAGTTTTGTCTGTATGGTTTGTTTCCTCTTCAAGTAGCCCTAGGCACAGACTGTGGAAAAGCACTTTCATTGAGAGGGGTTGCCAAGCTTCTAAGAAATAACGAGTTTCCGAAATATCAGCAAATATTTTTTCTCCGAATCTTCATGATACTTGGTGGTCATGATCGGTACACAAATCCCACTTGACTCACCAAATTTTGTTCTTCTAGGATGAAGCGTTCGTTTACAGTAGCAGTTTATATTTTTAGTTTTCCCTCTGTTCTCTCCTATATAGAGAGATGAATTTGGAACTCTAAATCCAACATGGTTTGTAGTAGCTTTTTACAACTTGACAAAATAAAGGAGTTCTCAGTTTTGTATCTATGGTTTGTTTACTCTTCAAGTAGCCCTAGGAACAGACTCTGGAAAAGCACTTTCATTGAGAGGGGTTGCCAAGCTTCTAAGAAATAACGAGTTTCCGAAATACCAGCAAATATTTTTTCACCCAATGTCGATGATACTTGGTGGTAATGATCTACACACAAATCCCACCTGGCTCACCAAATTTTGTTCTTCTACCTTGAAGCGTTCGTCTACAGTAGCAATTTTAATATTTAGGTTTCACTCTCTTCTCTTGTATATAGATAGATGAATTTGGAACTCTAAATCCAACATGGTGTGTAATAGCTCTTTGAAACTTGACAAAATAAAGGAGTTCTCAGTTTTGTGTCTATGATTTGTTTCCGCTTCAAGTAGCTTTAAGCAGAGACTGTGGAAGAGCACTTTCATTGATAGGTGTTGCCAAGCTTCCAAGAAAATACAAGTTTCCGAAATAGCAGCAAATATTTTTACACCCAATCTTGATGACACGTGGTGGTAATGACAAGTCCACAAATCCCACTTTGCTCACCAAATTTTGTTCTTCTAGGTTGAAGCGTTCGTTTACAGTAGCAGTTTTTATTTTTTGGTTTCACTCTGTTCTCTCCTATATAGATAGATGAATATGGAATTCTAAATCCAACATGGTTTGTAATAGGTCTTTGAAACTTGACAAAATAAAGGAGATCTCAGTTTTGTCTCTATGGTTTGTTTCTTCTTCAAGTAGCCCTAGGCACATACGGTGGAAAAGCACTTTCATTGAGAGGGGTTGCCAAGCATCTAAGAAATAACGAGTTTCCGAAATACCAGCAAATATTTTTTCCCCCAATGTTGATGATACTTGCTGGTAATGATCAGTACACAAATCCCACTTGGCTCACCAAATTTTGTTCTTCTAGAATGAAGCGTTCGTTTACAGTAGCATTTTATATTTTTAGTTTTCCCTCTGTTCTCTCCTATATAGATAGATGAATTTGGAACTCTAAATCCAACATGGTTTGTCGTAGCTTTTCACAACTTGACAAAATAAAGGAGTTCTAAGTTTTGTATCTATGGTTTGTTTACTCTTCAAGTAGCCCTAGGAACAGACTCTGGAAAAGCACTTTCATTGAGAGGGGTTGCCAAGCTTCTAAGAAATAATGAGTTTCCAAAATACCAGCAAATATTTTCTCACCCAATCTTGATGATACTTGGTGGTAATGATCGGTAAACAAATCACACTTGACTCACCAAAATTTGATCTTCTAGGTTGATGCATTCGTTTACAGTAGTAGTTTATATTTTTAGGTTTTCCTCTGTTCTCTCCTGTATATATAGATGAATTTGGAACACTAAATCCAATGTGGTTTGTAGTAGCTCTTTGAAACCTGACAAAATAAAGGAGTTCTGAGTTTTGTCTCTATGGTTTGTTTCCTCTTCAAGTAGCCCTAGGCACAGACTGTGGAAAAGCACTTTCATTGAGAGGGGTTGCCATGCTTCTAAGAAATAACGAGTTTCCGAAATACAGCAAATATTTTTTCACCCAATGTCGATGATACTTGGTGGTAATGATCTGTAGAAAAATCCCACCTGGCTCACCAAATTTTGTTCTTCTACTTTGAAGCGTTCGTCTACAGTAGCAATTTAATATTTAGGTTTCACTCTCTTCTCTCCTATATAGATAGATGAATTTGGAACTCTAAATCCAACATGGTGTGTAATAGCTCTTTGAAACGTGAAAAAATAAAGGAGTTCTCAGTTTTGTATCTATGGTTTGTTTCCGCTTCAAGTAGCTTTAAGCGGAGACTGTGGAAGAGCACTTTCATTGATAGGGGTTGCCAAGCTTCCAAGAAAATACGAGTTTCAGAAACAGCAGCAAATATTTTTTCACCCAATCTCGATGATACGTGGTGGTAATGACAAGTCCACAAATCCCACTTTGCTCACCAAATTTGTTCTTCTAGGTTGAAGCGTTCGTTTACTGTAGCAGTTTTTATTTTTTGGTTTCACTCTGTTCTCTCCTATATAGATAGATGAATATGGGATTCTAAATCCAACATGGTTTGTAGTAGCTCTATGAAACTTGACAAAATAAAGGAGTTCTCAGTTTTGTCTCTATGGTTTGTTTCCTCTTCAAGTAGCCCTAGGCACAGACTGTGGAAAAGCACTTTAATTGATATGGGTTGCCAAGCTTCTAAGAAATAACGAGTTTCCGAAATACCAGCAAATATTTATTCTCTCAATGTTGATGATACTTGGTGGTAATGATCAGTACACAAATCCCACTCGGCTCACCAAATTTTGTTCTTCTAGGATGAAGCGTTCGTTTTCAGTAGCAGTTTATATTTTTAGTTTACCCTCTGTTCTCTCCTATAAATACAGATGAATTTGGAACTCTAAATCCAACATGGTTTGTAGTAGCTCTTTGAAACATGACAAAATAAAGGAGTTCTCAGTTTTGTCTCTATGGTTTGTTTCCTCTTCAAGTAGCCCTAGTCACAGACTGTGGAAAAGCACTTTCATTGAGAGGTGTTGCCAAGCTTCTAAGACATAAGGAGTTTCCGAAATATCAGCAAATATTTTTTCAACGAATCTTGATGATACTTGGTGGTCATGATCGGTACACAAATCCCACTTGACTCACCAAATTTTGCTCTTCTAGGATGAAGCGTTGGTTTACAGTAGCAGTTTATATTTTTAGCTTTCCCTCTGTTCTCTCCTATATAGATAGATGAATTTGGAACTCTAAATCCAACATGGTTTGTAGTAGCTCTTTGAAACTTGACAAAATAAAAGAGTTCTCAGTTTTGTCTCTATGATTTGTCTCCAATTCATGTAGCCTTAAGCAGTTACTGTGGAAAAGCACTTTCATTGAAAGGTGTTGCCAAGCTTCCAATCAATTACGAGTTTCCGAAATACCAGCAAATATTTTTTCAACCAATCTTGATGATACGTGGTGGTAATGACAAGTCCACAAATCCCACTTGGCTCACCAAATTTTGTTCTTCCAGGTTGAAACTTTCGTCTACAGTAGCAGTTTTTATATTTAATTTTCACTTTGTTCTCTCCTATATAGATAGATGAATTTGGAACACTAAATTAACCATGGTTTGTAGTAGCTCTTTGAAACTTGACAAAATAAAGGAGTTCTCAGTTTTGTCTGTATGGTTTGTTTCCTCTTCAAGTAGCCCTAGGCACAGACTGTGGAAAAGCACTTTCATTGAGAGGGGTTGCCAAGCTTCTAAGAAATAATGAGTTTCCGAAATACAAACAAATATTTTTAACCCAATCTTGATGATACTTGGTGATAATGATGAGTACACAAATCCCACTTGGCTCACCATATTTTGTTCTTCTGGGTTGAGGCGTTCGTCTACAGTAGCAGTTTTTATATTTAGGTTTCACTCTGTTCTCTCCTATATTGATAGATGAATTTGGAACCCTAAATCCAACATGGATTGTAGTAGCTCTTTGAAACTTGACAAAATAAAGGAGTTCTCAGTTTTTTCTCCATGGTTTGTTTCCTCTTCAAGTAGCCCTAGGCACAGAGTGTGGAAAAGCACTTTCATTGAGAGGGGTTGCCAAGCTTCTAAGAAATAACGAGTTTCCGAAATACCAGCAAATATTTTTTCACCCAATCTTGATGATACTTGGTGGTAATGATCAGTACACAAATCCCAATTGGCTCACCAAATTTTGTTCTTCTGTGTTGAGGCGTTCGTCTACAGTAGCAGTTTTTATATTTAGGTTTCACTCTGTTCTCTCCTACATAGATAGATGAATTTGGAACTCTAAATCCAACATGGTGTGTAATAGCTGTTTGAAACTTGATAAAGTAAAGGAGTTTTCAATTTTGTCTCTGTGGTTTGTTTCCTCTTCAAGTCGCTCTAGGAAAAGACTGTGGAAAAGCACTTTCATTGAGAGGGTTTGACAAGCTTTTAAGAAATAACGAGTTTCCGAAACACCAGCACATATTTTTTCACCCAATCTTGATGATACTTAGTGGTAATGAACGGTACACAAATCCCACTTGGCTCACCAAATTTTGTTCTTCTAGGTTGAAGCGTTCGTTTACAGTAGCAGTTTTTATTTTTAGGTTTCACTCTGTTCACTCCTATATAGATAGATGAATTTGGAACTCTAAATCCAACATGATTTGTAGTAGCTCTTTGAAACTTGACAAAAGAAAGGAGTTCTCAGTTTTGTGTCTATGGTTTGTTTCCGCATCAAGTAGCCGTAAGCACAGACTGTGGAAAAGCACTTACATTGAGAGGGGTTGCCAAGCTTCCCAGAAATTGCGAGTTTCCAAAATTCCCACAAATATTTTTTCACCCAATCTTGATGATACGTGGTGGTATAGACAAGTCCACAAATCCCACTTGGCTCCACAAATTTTCTTCTTGTAGGTTGAAGCGTTCGTTTACAGTAGCAGTTTTTATTTTTAGGTTTCACTCTGTTCTCTCCTATATAGATAGATGAATTTGGAACCCTAAATCCAACATGGTTTGTAGTAGCTCTTTGAAACTTGACAAAATAAAGGAGTTCTCAGTTTTGTCTCTATGGTTTGTTTACTCTTTAAGTAGCCCTAGGCACATACTGTGGAAAAGCACTTTCATTGAGAGGGGTTGCAAAGCTTCTAAGAAATAAGGAGTTTCCGAAATATCAGCAAATATTTTTTCACCCAATCTTGATGATACTTGGTGGTCATGATCGGTACACAAATCCCACTTGACTCACCAAATTTTGTTCTTCGAGGATGACGTGTTCGTTTTCAGTAGCAGTTTTTATATTTAGGTTTCACTCTGTTCTCTCTTATATAGATAGATGAATTTGGAACTCTACATCCAACATGGTTTCTAGTATCTCTTTGAAACTTGACAAAATAAAGAAGATCTCAGTTTTTTCTCTATGGTTTTTATCCTCTTAAAGTAGCCCTAGGCACAGACTGTGGAAAAAAACTTTAATTGAGAGGGGTTGCCAAGCTTCTAAGAAATAACGAATTTCCGAAATACCAGCAAATTTTTTTTCACCCAATCTTGATGATACGTGGTGGTAATGACAAGTCCACCAATCCCACTTGGCTCACCAAATTTTGTTCTTCTAGTTTGAAGCGTTGGTCTACAGTAGCAGTTTTTATATTTAATTTTAAATTGTTCTCTCCTATATAGATAGATGGATTTGGAATTGTAAATCCAGCATGGTTTGTAGTAGCTCTTTGAAAATTGACAAAATAAAGGAGTTCTCAGTTTTGTCTCTATGGTTTGTTTACTCTTCAAGTAGCCCTAGTAACAGACTGTGGAAAAGCACCTTCATTGAGAGGGGTTGCCAAGCTTCTAAGAAATAATGAGTTTCCGAAATAACAGCAAATATTTTCTCACCCAGTCTTGATGATACTTTGTGGTCATAATCAGTAAACAAATCCCACTTGACGCACCAAATTTTGTTCTTCTTGTTTGAAGCATTCGTTTACAGTAGCAGTTTATATTTTTAGGTTTTCCTCTGTTCTCTCCTGTATAGATAGATGAATTTGGAACACTAAATCCAACATGGTTTGTAGTAGCTCTTTGAAACTTGACAAAATAAAAGTGTTGTCAGTTTTGTCTCTATGATTTGTTTCCACTTCAAGTAGCCCTAAGCAGAGACTGTGGAGAAACACTTTAATTGAGAGGGGTTGCCAAGCTTCCAAGAAATTGCGAGTTTCCGAAATTCCAGCAAATATTTTTTCACCCAATCTTGATGATACGTGGTGGTATAGACAAGTCCACAAATCCCACGTGGCTCCACAAATTTTCTTCTTCTAGGTTGAAGCGTTCGTTTACAGTAGCAGTTTTTATTTTTAGGTTTCACTCTGTTCTCTCCTATATAGATAGATGAATTTGGAACTCTAAATCCAACATGGTTTGTAGTAGCTCTTTGAAACTTGACAAAATAAAGGAGTTCTCAGTTTTGTCTCTAAGGTTTGTTTCCACTTCAAGTAGCCCTGGGCACAGACTGTGGAAAAGCACTTTCATTGAGAGGGGTTGCCAAGCTTCAAAGAAAGAACGAGTTTCCGAAATACCAGCAAATATTTTTTCACCCAATGTTGATGATACTTGGTGGTAATGATCAGTACACCAATCCCACTTGGGTCACTAAATTGTGTTCTTCTAGGTTGAAGCGTTCGTCTAAAGTAGCAGTTTTTATATTTAGGTTTCTCTCTATTCTCTCCAATATAGATAGATGAATTTGGAACTGTAATCCAACATGGTTTGCAGTAGCTTTTTGAAACTTGAAAAAATAAAGGAGTTGTCAGTTTTGTCTCTATGGTTTGTTTCGTCTTCAAGTAGCCCTAGGCACAGACTGTGGAAAAGCACTTTCATTGAGAGGGGTTGCCATGCTTCTAAGAAATAACGAGTTTCCGAAATACAGCAAATATTTTTTCACCCAATGTCGATGATACTTGGTGGTAATGATCTGTAGAAAAATCCCACCTGGCTCACCAAATTTTGTTCTTCTACTTTGAAGCGTTCGTCTACAGTAGCAATTTAATATTTAGGTTTCACTCTCTTCTCTCCTATATAGATAGATGAATTTGGAACTCTAAATCCAACATGGTGTGTAATAGCTCTTTGAAACGTGAAAAAATAAAGGAGTTCTCAGTTTTGTATCTATGGTTTGTTTCCGCTTCAAGTAGCTTTAAGCGGAGACTGTGGAAGAGCACTTTCATTGATAGGGGTTGCCAAGCTTCCAAGAAAATACGAGTTTCAGAAACAGCAGCAAATATTTTTTCACCCAATCTCGATGATACGTGGTGGTAATGACAAGTCCACAAATCCCACTTTGCTCACCAAATTTTGTTCTTCTAGGTTGAAGCGTTCGTTTACTGTAGCAGTTTTTATTTTTTGGTTTCACTCTGTTCTCTCCTATATAGATAGATGAATATGGAATTCTAAATCCAACATGGTTTGTAGTAGCTCTTTGAAACTTGACAAAATAAAGGAGTTCTCAGTTTTGTCTCTATGGTTTGTTTCCTCTTCAAGTAGCCCTAGGCACAGACTGTGGAAAAGCACTTTAATTGATATGGGTCGCCAAGCTTCTAAGAAATAACGAGTTTCCGAAATACCAGCAAATATTTATTCTCTCAATGTTGATGATACTTGGTGGTAATGATCAGTACACAAATCCCACTCGGCTCACCAAATTTTGTTCTTCTAGGATGAAGCGTTCGTTTTCAGTAGCAGTTTATATTTTTAGTTTACCCTCTGTTCTCTCCTATAAATACAGATGAATTTGGAACTCTAAATCCAACATGGTTTGTAGTAGCTCTTTGAAACATGAAAAAATAAAGGAGTTCTCAGTTTTGTCTCTATGGTTTGTTTCCTCTTCAAGTAGCCCTAGTCACAGACTGTGGAAAAGCACTTTCATTGAGAGGGGTTGCCAAGCTTCTAAGACATAAGGAGTTTCCGAAATATCAGCAAATATTTTTTCAACGAATCTTGATGATACTTGGTGGTCATGATCGGTACACAAATCCCACTTGACTCACCAAATTTTGCTCTTCTAGGATGAAGCGTTGGTTTACAGTAGCAGTTTATATTTTTAGCTTTCCCTCTGTTCTCTCCTATATAGATAGATGAATTTGGAACTCTAAATCCAACATGGTTTGTAGTAGCTCTTTGAAACTTGACAAAATAAAAGAGTTCTCAGTTTTGTCTCTATGATTTGTTTCCAATTCATGTAGCCTTAAGCAGTTACTGTGGAAAAGCACTTTCATTGAAAGGTGTTGCCAAGCTTCCAATCAATTACGAGTTTCCGAAATACCAGCAAATATTTTTTCAACCAATCTTGATGATACGTGGTGGTAATGACAAGTCCACAAATCCCACTTGGCTCACCAAATTTTGTTCTTCTAGGTTGAAACTTTCGTCTACAGTAGCAGTTTTTATATTTAATTTTCACTTTGTTCTCTCCTATATAGATAGATGAATTTGGAACACTAAATTAACCATGGTTTGTAGTAGCTCTTTGAAACTTGACAAAATAAAGGAGTTCTCAGTTTTGTCTGTATGGTTTGTTTCCTCTTCAAGTAGCCCTAGGCACAGACTGTGGAAAAGCACTTTCATTGAGAGGGGTTGCCAAGCTTCTAAGAAATAATGAGTTTCCGAAATACAAACAAATATTTTTTAACCCAATCTTGATGATACTTGGTGATAATGATGAGTACACAAATCCCACGTGGCTCACCATATTTTGTTCTTCTGGGTTGAGGCGTTCGTCTACAGTAGCAGTTTTTATATTTAGGTTTCACTCTGTTCTCTCCTATATTGATAGATGAATTTGGAACCCTAAATCCAACATGGATTGTAGTAGCTCTTTGAAATTTGACAAAATAAAGGAGTTCTCAGTTTTTTCTCCATGGTTTGTTTCCTCTTCAAGTAGCCCTAGGCACAGAGTGTGGAAAAGCACTTTCATTGAGAGGGGTTGCCAAGCTTCTAAGAAATAACGAGTTTCCGAAATACCAGCAAATATTTTTCACCCAAATCTTGATGATACTTGGTGGTAATGATCAGTACACAAATCCCAATTGGCTCACCAAATTTTGTTCTTCTGGGTTGAGGCGTTCGTCTACAGTAGCAGTTTTTATATTTAGGTTTCACTCTGTTCTCTCCTACATAGATAGATGAATTTGGAACTCTAAATCCAACATGGTGTGTAATAGCTCTTTGAAACTTGATAAAGTAAAGGAGTTTTCAATTTTGTCTCTGTGGTTTGTTTCCTCTTCAAGTCGCCCTAGGAAAAGACTGTGGAAAAGCACTTTCATTGAGAGGGTTTGACAAGCTTTTAAGAAAAAACGAGTTTCCGAAACACCAGCACGTATTTTTTCACCCAATCTTGATGATACTTAGTGGTAATGAACGGTACACAAATCCCACTTGGCTCACCAAATTTTGTTCTTCTAGGTTGAAGCGTTCGTTTACAGTAGCAGTTTTTATTTTTAGGTTTCACTCTGTTCACTCCTATATAGATAGATGAATATGGAACTCTAAATCCAACATGGTGTGTAATAGCTCTTTGAAACTTGATAAAGTAAAGGAGTTTTCAATTTTGTCTCTCTGGTTTGTTTCCTCTTGAAGTCGCCCTAGGAACAGACTGTGGAAAAGCACTTTCATTGAGAGGGTTTGCCAAGCTTTTAAGAAATAACGAGATTCCGAAATACCAGCACATATTTTTTCACCCAATCTTGATGATACTTAGTGGTAATGAACGGTACACAAATCCCACTTGGCTCACCAAATTTTGTTCTTCTAGGTTGAAGCGTTCGTTTACAGTAGCAGTTTTTATTTTTATGTTTCACTCTGTTCTCTCCTATATAGATAGATGAATTTGGAACTCTAAATCCAACATGATTTGTAGTAGCTCTTTGAAACTTGACAAAAGAAAGGAGTTCTCAGTTTTGTCTCTATGGTTTGTTTCCGCATCAATAGCCGTAAGCACAGACTGTGGAAAACACTTTCATTGAGAGGGGTTGCCAAGCTTCTAAGAAATAATGAGTTTCCGAAATACAAGCAAATATTTTTTCACCCAATCCTGATGATACTTGGTGGTAATGATCAGTACACAAATCCCACTTGGCTCACCAAATTTTGTTCTTCTAGGATGAAGCAATCGTTTACAGTAGCAGTTTATATTTTAAGTTTTCCCTCTGTTCTCTCCTATATAGATAGATGAATTTGGAACTCTAAATTCAACATGGTTTGTAGTAGCTCTTTGAAACTTGACCAAATAAAGGAGTTCTCAGTTTTTTCTCTATGGTTTGTTTCATCTTCAAGTAGCCCTAGGCACAGAGTGTGGACAAGCACTCTCATTGAGAGGGGTTGCCAAGCTTCTAAGAAATAACGAGTTTCCGAAATACAAGCAAATATTTTTTCACCCAATCTTGATGATTCTTGGTGGTAATGATCAGTACACAAATCCCACTTGGCTCACCAAATTGTGTTCTTCTACGTTGACGCGTTCGTCTACAGTAGCAGTTTTTATATTTAGGTTTCACTCTGTTCTCTCCTATATTGATAGATAAATTTGGAACTCTAAATCCAACATGGTTTGTAGTAGCTCTTTGAAACTTGACAAAGTAAATAAGTTCTCAGTTTTTTCTCTATGGTTTGTTTCGTCTTCAAGTCGCCCTAGTCACAGACTGTGGAAAAGCACTTTCATTGAGAGGGGTTGCCAAGCCTTTAAGAAATAACGAGTTTCCGAAATACCAGCAAATATTTTTTCACCCAATCTTGATGATACTTGCTGGTAATGGTCAGTACACAAATCCCACTTGGCTCACCAAATTTTGTTCTTCTATGTTGATGTGTTCGTCTACAGTAGCAGTTTTTATATTTAGGTTTCACTCTGTTCTCTCCTATATTGATAGATGAATTTGGAACCCTAAATCCAACTTGGATTGTTGTAGCTCTTTGAAACTTGACAAAATAAAGGAGTTCTCAGTTTTTTCTCTATGGTTTGTTTCCTCTTCAAGTAGTCCTAGGCACAGACTGTGGAAAACCACTTTCATTGAGAGGAGTTGCCAAGCTTCTAAGAAATAACGAGTTTCCGGAATACCAGCAAATATTTTTTCACCCAATGTTGATGATACTTGGTGGCAATGATCAGTACCCAAATCCCACTTTGCTCACCAAATTTTGTTCTTCTAGGTTGAAGCGTTCGTCTACAGTAGCAGTTTTTATATTTAGGTTTCTCTCTGTTCTCTCCTATATAGATAGATGAATTTGGAACTCTAAATCCAACATGGTTTGTAGTAGCTCTTTGAAACTTGACAAAATAAAAGAGTTCTCAGTTTTGTCTCTATGGTTTGTTTACTCTTCAAGTAGCCGTAGGCTCAGACTGTGGAAAAGCACTTTCATTGAGAGGGTTTGCCAAGCTTCTAAGAAATAAGTAGTTTCCGAAATTTCAGCAAATATTTTTTCACCCAATCTTGATGATACTTTGTGGTCATGATCGGTACAAAAATCCCACTTGACTCACCAAATTTTGTTCTTCTAGGATGAAGCGTTCGTTTACAGTAGCAGTTTATATTTTAAGTTTTCCCTCTGGTCTCTCCTATATAGATAGATGAATTTGGAACTCTAAATCCAACATGATTTGTAGTAGCTCTTTGAAACTTGACAAAATAAAGGAGTTCTCAGTTTTGTCTCTATGATTTCTTTCCAATTCATGTAGCCTTAAGCAGAGGCTATGGAAAAGCACTTTCATTGAGAGGGCTTGCCAAGCTTCTAAGAAATAAGTAGTTTCCGAAATTTCAGGAAATATTTTTTCACCCAATCTTTATGATACTTTGTGGTCATGATCGGTACACCAATCCCACTTGACTCACCAAATATTGTTCTTCTAGGATGAAGCAATCGTTTACAGTAGCAGTTTATATTTTAAGTTTTCCCTCTGTTCTCTCCTATATAGATAGATGAATTTGGAACTCTAAATTCAACATGGTTTGTAGTAGCTCTTTGAAACTTGACCAAATAAAGGAGTTCTCAGTTTTGTCTCTATGGTTTGTTTCATCTTCAAGTAGCCCTAGGCACAGAGTGTGGACAAGCACTCTCATTGAGAGGGGTTGCCAAGCTTCTAAGAAATAACGAGTTTCCGAAATACAAGAAAATATTTTTTCACCCAATCTTGATGATTCTTGGTGGTAATGATCAGTACACAAATCCCACTTGGCTCACCAAATTGTGTTCTTCTACGTTGATGCGTTCGTCTACAGTAGCAGTTTTTATATTTAGGTTTCACTCTGTTCTCTCCTATATTGATAGATAAATTTGGAACTCTAAATCCAACATGGTTTGTAGTAGCTCTTTGAAACCTGACAAAGTAAATAAGTTCTCACTTTTATCTCTATGGTTTGTTTCCTCTTCAAGTCGCCCTAGTCACAGACTGTGGAAAAGCACTTTCATTGAGAGGGGTTGCCAAGCCTTTAAGAAATAACGAGTTTCCGAAATACCAGCAAATATTTTTTCACCCAATCTTGATGATACTTGCTGGTAATGGTCAGTACACAAATCCCACTTGGCTCACCAAATTTTGGTCTTCTAGGTTGAACCGTTCGTCTACAGTAGCAGTTTTTATATTTAGGTTTCACTCTGTTCTCTCCTATATTGATAGATGAATTTGGAACCCTAAATCCAACTTGGATTGTTGTAGCTCTTTGAAACTTGACAAAACAAAGGAGTTCTCAGTTTTTTCTCTATGGTTTGTTTCCTCTTCAAGTAGTCCTAGGCACAGACTGTGGAAAACCACTTTAACTGAGAGGAGTTGCCAAGCTTCTAAGAAATAACGAGTTTCCGGAATACAAGCAAATATTTTTTCACCCAATGTTGATGATACTTGGTGGTAATGATCAGTACCCAAATCCCACTTTGCTCACCAAATTTTGTTCTTCTAGGTTGAAGCGTTCGTCTACAGTAGCAGTTTTTATATTTAGGTTTCTCTCTGTTCTCTCCTATATAGATAGATGAATTTGGAACTCTAAATCCAACATGGTTTGTAGTAGCTCTTTGAAACTTGACAAAATAAAAGAGTTCTCAGTTTTGTCTCTATGGTTTGTTTACTCTTCAAGTAGCCGTAGGCTCAGACTGTGGAAAAGCACTTTCATTGAGAGGGTTTGCCAAGCTTCTAAGAAATAAGTAGTTTCCGAAATTTCAGCAAATATTTTTTCACCCAATCTTGATGATACTTTGTGGTCATGATCGGTACAAAAATCCCACTTGACTCACCAAATTTTGTTCTTCTAGGATGAAGCGTTCGTTTACAGTAGCAGTTTATATTTTAAGTTTTCCCTCTGGTCTCTCCTATATAGATAGATGAATTTGGAACTCTAAATCCAACATGATTTGTAGTAGCTCTTTGAAACTTGACAAAATAAAGGAGTTCTCAGTTTTGTCTCTATGATTTCTTTCCAATTCATGTAGCCTTAAGCAGAGGCTATGGAAAAGCACTTTCATTGAGAGGGCTTGCCAAGCTTCTAAGAAATAAGTAGTTTCCGAAATTTCAGGAAATATTTTTTCACCCAATCTTGATGATACTTTGTGGTCATGATCGGTACACCAATCCCACTTGACTCACCAAATATTGTTCTTCTAGGATGAAGCAATCGTTTACAGTAGCAGTTTATATTTTAAGTTTTCCCTCTGTTCTCTCCTATATAGATAGATGAATTTGGAACTCTAAATTCAACATGGTTTGTAGTAGCTCTTTGAAACTTGACCAAATAAAGGAGTTCTCAGTTTTGTCTCTATGGTTTGTTTCATCTTCAAGTAGCCCTAGGCACAGAGTGTGGACAAGCACTCTCATTGAGAGGGGTTGCCAAGCTTCTAAGAAATAACGAGTTTCCGAAATACAAGAAAATATTTTTTCACCCAAACTTGATGATTCTTGGTGGTAATAATCAGTACACAAATCCCACTTGGCTCACCAAATTGTGTTCTTCTACGTTGATGCGTTCGTCTACAGTAGCAGTTTTTATATTTAGGTTTCACTCTGTTCTCTCCTATATTGATAGATAAATTTGGAACTCTAAATCCAACATGGTTTGTAGTAGCTCTTTGAAACTTGACAAAGTAAATAAGTTCTCACTTTTATCTCTATGGTTTGTTTCCTCTTCAAGTCGCCCTAGTCACAGACTGTGGAAAAGCACTTTCATTGAGAGGGGTTGCCAAGCCTTTAAGAAATAACGAGTTTCCGAAATACCAGCAAATATTTTTTCACCCAATCTTGATGATACTTGCTGGTAATGGTCAGGACACAAATCCCAGTTGGCTCACCAAATTTTGTTCTTCTAGGTTGAAGCGTTAGTTTACAGTAGCAGTTTTATTTTTAGGTTTCGCTCTGTTCTCTCCTATATGGATAGATGAATTTGGAACTCTAAATCCAACATGGTTTGTAGTAGCTCTTTGAAACTTGACAAAATATAGGAGTTCTCAGTTTTGTCTCTATGGTTTGTTTCCGCTTCAAGTAGCCTTAAGCAGAGACTGTGTAAAAGCACTTTCATTGAGAGGCGTTGCCAAGCTTCTAAGAAATAAAGAGTTTCCGAAATACCAGCAAATATTTTTTTCAACCAATGTTGATGATACTTGGTGGTAATGATCAGTACACAAAACCCACTTGGCTCACCAAATTTTGTTCTTCCAGGTTGAAGCGTTCGTCTACAGTAGCAGTTTTTATATTTAGGTTTCACTCTGTTCTCTCCTATATAGATAGATGAATTTAGAACTCTAAATCCTACATGGTTTGTAGTAGCTCTTTGAAGCTTGACAAAATATTTACTAGGTCTCAGTTTTGTCTCTATGGTTTGTTTCCACTTCAAGTAGCCCTAAGCAGAGACTGTGGAAAAGCACTTTCATTCAGAGGGGTTGCCAAGCTTCCAAGAAATAACAAGTTTCCGAAATACCAGCAAATATTTTTTCACCCAATCTTGATGATACTTGGTGGTAATGACAATTACAAAAATCCCACTTGGCTCACCCAATATTGTTCTTCCAGGTTGAAGCGTTCGTCTACAGTAACACTTTTTATATTTAGGTTTCACTCTGTTCTCTGCTATATAGATAGTTGAATTTGGAACTCTAAATCCAACATGGTTTGTAGTGGCTGTTTGAAACTTGAAAAAATAAAGGAGTTCTCAGTTTTGTCTCTATGGTGTGTTTCCTCCTCAAGTAGCCCTAGGCACAGAGTGTGGAAAAGCACTTTCATTGAGAGGCGTTGCCAAGCTTCTAAGAAATAACGAGTTTCCGAAATACCAGCAAACATTTTTTCACCCGATGTTGATGATAATTGGTGGTAATGACAAGTACACAAATCCCACTTGGCTCACCGAATTTTGTTCTTCTAGGTTGAAGTTTCATCTACAGTAGCACTTTTTATATTTAGGTTTCACTCTGTTCTCTGCTATATTGACAGATGAATTTGGAACTCTGAATCCAACATGGTTTGTAGTAGCTCTTTGAAACTTGACAAAAGTAAGGAGTTCTCAGTTTTGTCTCTATGGCTTGTTTCCTCTTCAATTAGCCCTAGGCACCAACGATGGAAAAGCACTTTCATTGAGAGGGGTTGCCAAGCTTCTAAGAAATAACGAGTTTCCGAAATACCAGCAAAAATTATTTCACCCAATGTTGATGATACTTGGTGGTAATGACAAGTACACAAATCCCACTTGACTCACCAAATTTTGTTCTTCTAGGTTGATGCGTTAGTTTTCAGTAGCAGTTTTTATTTTTAGGTTTCACTCTGTTCTCTCCTATATAGATAGATAAATTTGGAACTCTAAATCCAACATGGTTTGTAGTAGCTCTTTGAAACTTGAAAAAATAAAGGAGTTCTCAGTTTTTTCTCTATGGTTTGTTTCCTCTTCAAGTAGCCCTAAGCAGAGACTGTGGAAAAGCACTTTCATTGAGAGGGGTTGCCAAGCTTCTAAGAAATAACGAATTTCCGAATTACCAGCAAATATTTTTCCCCCAATCTTGATGATACTTGGTGGTAATGATCAGTACACAAATCCCACTTGGCTCACCAAATTTTTTTCTTCTAGGTTGAAGCGTTTGTCTACAGTAGCAGTTTTTATATTTAGGTTTCACTCTGTTGTCTCCTATATAGATAGATGAATTTGGAACTCTAAATCCAATATGGTTTGTAGTAGCTCTTTGAACCTTGACAAAATAAAGGAGTTCTCAGTTTTGTCTGTATGATTTGTTTCCGCTTCAAGTAGCCCTACGCATAGACTGTGTAAAAGCACTTTCATTGAGAGGGGTTGCCAAGCTTCCAAGAAATTACGAGTTTCCGAAATACCAGCAAGTATTTTTTCACCCGATCTTGATGATACGTTCTAGTAATGAAAAGTCCATAAATCTCACTTGGCTCACCATATCTCGTTCTTCTAGGTTGAAGCGTTCTTCTACAGTAGCAGTTTTTATATTTAGGTTTCACTCTGTTCTCTGCTTTATAGATAGATGAATTTGGAACTCTAAATCCAACATTGTTTGTAATAGCTCTTTGAAACTTGACAAAATAAAAGTGTTGTCAGTTTTGTCTCTTTGGTTTGTTTCCTCTTCAAGTACCCCAGGCACTTAATGTGGAAAAGCACATTATTGAGAGTGGTTGCCAAGCTTCTAAGAAATAACGAGTTTCCGAAATACCAGCAAATATTTTTTCACCCAATCTTGATGATACTTGGTGGTAAGGACAAATACACACATCCTACTTGGCTCACCAAATTTTGTACTTCTAGGTTGAAGCATTCGTCTACAGTAGCAGTTTTTATTTTTAGGTTTTACTCTGTTCTCTCCTATATAGATAGATGAATTTGGAACTCTAAATCCAACATGGTTTGTAGTAGCTCTTTGAAACGTGACAAAATAAAGGAGTTCTCAGTTTTGTCTCTATGATTTGTTTCCGCTTCAAGTAGCCCTAAGCAGAGACAGTGGAAAAGCACTTTCATTGAGAGGGGTTGCCAAGCTTCTAAGAAATAACGAGTTTCCGAATTTCCAGCAAATATTTTTTCCCCCAATCTTGATGATACTTGGTGGTAATGATCAGTACACAAATCCCACTTGGCTCACCAAATTTTTTTCTTCTAGGTTGAAGCGTTCGTCTACAGTAGCAGTTTTTATATTTAGGTTTCACTCTGTTGTCTCCTATATAGATAGATGAATTTGGAACTCTAAATCCAATATGGTTTGTAGTAGCTCTTTGAACCTTGACAAAATAAAGGAGTTCTCAGTTTTGTCTGTATGATTTGTTTCCGCTTCAAGTAGCCCTACGCAGAGACTGTGGAAAAGCACTTTCATTGAGAGGGGTTGCCAAGCTTCCAAGAAATTACGAGTTTCCGAAATACCAGCAAGTATTTTTTCACCCGATCTTGATGATACGTTCTAGTAATGAAAAGTCCATAAATCACACTTGGCTCACCAAATCTCGTTCTTCTAGGTTGAAGCGTTCGTCTACAGTAGCAGTTTTTATTTTTAGTTTTCACTCTGTTCTCTCCTATATAGATAGATGAATTTGGAACTCTAAATCCAACATGGTTTGTAGTAGCTCTTTGAAACTTGAAAAAATAAAGGAGTTCTCAGTTTTGTCTCTATGGTTTGTTTCCTCTTCAAGTAGCCCTACGCACAGACTGTGGAAAAGCACTTTCATTGAGAGGCGTTGCCAAACTTCTAAGAAATAACGAGTTTCCGAAATACCAGCAAACATTTTTTCACCCGATGTTGATGATACTTGGTGGTAATGACAAGTACACAAATCCCACTTGGCTCACCGAATTTTGTTCTTCTAGGTTGAAGTTTCATCTACAGTAGCACTTTTTATATTTAGGTTTCACTCTGTTCTCTGCTATATTGACAGATGAATTTGGAACTCATAATCCAACATGGTTTGTAGTAGCTCTTTGAAAGTTGACAAGAGTAAGGAGTTCTCAGTTTTGTCTCTATGGTTTGTTTCCGCTTCAAGTAGCCCTATGCAGAGACTGTGGACAAGCACTTTCATTGAGAGGGGTTGCCAAGCTTCCAAGAAATTACGATTTTCTGAAATACCAGCAAATATATTTTCACCCAATCTTTATGATACTTGGTGGTAATGACAAGTCCACAAAACCCACTTGGTTCACCAAATTTTGTTCTTCTAGGTTGAAGCGTTCGTTTTCAGTAGCAGTTTTTATTTTTAGGTATCACTTTGTTCTCTCCTATATAGATAGATGAATTTGGAACCCTAAATCCAACATCGTTTGTAGTAGCTCTTTGAAACTTGAAAAAATAAAGGAGTTCTCAGTTTTGTCTCTATGGTTTGTTTCCGCTTCAAGTAGCCCTTGCACAGACTGAGGAAAAGCACCTTCATTGAGAGGGGTTTGCAAGCTTCCAAGAAATTACGAGTTTCCGAAATACCAGCAAATATTTTTTCACCCAATCTTGTTGATACTTGGTGGTAAGGACAAGTACACAAATCCCACTTGGCTCACCAAATTTTGTTCTTCTGGTTGAAGCATTCGTCTACAGTAGCAGTTTTTATTTTTAGGTTTTACTCTGTTCTCTCCTATATAGATAGATGAATTTGGAACTCTAAATCCAACATGGTTTGTAGTAGCTCTTTGAAACTTGACAAAATAAAGGAGTTCTCAGTTTTGTCTCTATGATTTGTTTCTGCTTCAAGTAGCCCTAAACAGAGACTGTGGAAAAGCACTTTCATTGAGAGGGGTTGCCAAGCTTCTAAGAAATAATGCTTTTCCGAATTACCAGCAAATATTTTTTCACAAAATCTTGCTGATTCATGGTGGTAATGATCAGGACACAAATCCCACTTGGCTCACCAAATTTTGTTCTTCTAGGTTGAAGCGTTCGTCTACAGTAGCAGTTTTTATTTTTAGGTTTCACTCTGTTCTCTCCTATATAGATAGAAGAATTTGGAACTCTAAATCCAACATGGTTTGTAGTAGCTCTTTGAACCTTTAAAAAATAAAGGAGTTCTCAGTTTTGTCTCTATGGTTTGTTTCCTCTTCAAGTAGCCCTGGAACAGACTGAGGGAAAGCACTTTCATTGAGAGGGGTGGCCAAGCTTGTAAGAAATAACGAGTTTCCGTAATACCAGCAAATATTTTTTCACCCAATCTTGATGATACTTGGTGGTAAGGACAAGTACACAAGTCCCACTTGACTCACCAAATTTTGTTCTTCTAGGTTGAAGCGTTCGTTTACAGTAGCAGTTTTTATTTTTAGGTTTCACTCTGTTCTCTCCTATATAGAGAGATGAATTTGGAACTCTAAATCCAACATGGTTTGTAGCAGCTCTTTGAAACTTGAAAAAATAAAGGAGTTCTCAGTTTTGTCTCTATGGTTTGTTTCCTCTTCAAGTAGCCCTGGCACAGACTGAGGGAAAGCACTTTCATTGAGAGGGGTGGCCAAGCTTCTATGAAATAACGAGTTTCCGAAATACCAGCAAATATTTTTTCACCCAAACTTGATGATACTTGGTGGTAAGGACAAGTACACAAATCCCACTTGGCTCACCAAATTTTGTTCTTCTAGGTTGAACCGTTCATCTACAGTAGCAGTTTTTATGTTTAGGTTTCACTCTGTTCTCTTCTATATAGATAGATTGATTTGGATCTCAAAATCCAACATGGTTTGTAGTAGCTCTTTGAAACTTGAAAAAATAAAGGAGTTCTCAGTTTTGTCTCTATGGTTTGTTTCCGCTTCAAGTAGCCCTATGCAGAGACTGTGGACAAGCACTTTCATTGAGAGGGGTTGCCAAGCTTCCAAGAAATTACGATTTTCCGAAATACCAGCAAATATTTTTTCACCCAATCTTGATGATACTTGGTGGTAATGACAAGTACACAAAACCCACTTGGCTCACCAAATTTTGTTCTTCTAGGTTGAAGCGTTCGTTTACAGTAGCAGTTTTTATTTTTAGGTTTCACTCTGTTCTCTCCTATATAGATAGATGAATTTGGAACTCTAAGTCCAACATGGTTTGTAGTAGCTCTTTGAAACTTGAAAAAATATAGGAGTTCTCAGTTTTGTCTCTATGGTTTGTTTCCTCTTCAAGTAGCCCTTCCATAGACTGAGGGAAAGCACTTTCATTGAGAGGGGTAGCCAAGATTCTAAGAAATAACGTGTTTCCAAAATCCAGAAAATATTTCTTCACCCAATCATGATGATACTTGGTGGTAATGACAAGTACACAAATCCCACTTGGCTCACCAAATTTTGTTCTTCTAGGTCGAAGCATTAGTTTACAGTAGCAGTTTTTATTTTTAGGTTTCACTCTGTTCTCTCCTATATAAATAGATGAATTTGGAACTCTAAATCCAACATGGTTTGTAGTAGCTCTTTGAAACTTGAAAAAATATAGGAGTTCTCTGTTTTGTCTCTATGGTTTGTTTCCTCTTCAAGTAGCCCTGGCACAGACTGAGGGAAAGCACTTTTATTGAGAGGGGTGGCCAATTGTGTAAGAAATAACGAGTTTCCGAAATATCAGCAAATATTTTTTTCACCCAATCATGATGATACTTGGTGGTAAGGACAAGTACACAAATCCCACTTGGCTCACCAAATTTTGTTCTTCTAGGATGAAGCGTTCATCTACAGTAGCTGTTTTTATATTTAGGTTTCACTCTGTTCTCTGATATATAGATAGATGAATTTGGAACTCTGAATACAACATGGTTTGTAGTACCTCTTTGAAACTTGACAAAAGAAAGGAGTTCTCAGTTTTGTCTCTATGGTTTGTTTCCTCTTCAATTAGCCCTAGGCATCGACGGTGGAAAAGCACTTTCATTGAGAGGGGTTGCCAAGCTTCTAAGAAAAAAAGAGTTTCCGAAATACCAGCAAATATTTTTTCACCCAATGTTGATGATAATTGGTGGTATGATCAGTACACAAACCCCACTTGGCTCACCGAATTTTGTTCTTCTAGGTTGAAGTGTTCGTCTACAGTAGCAGTTTTTATGTTTAGGTTTCACTCTGTTCTCTGCTATATAGATAGATGAATTTGGAACTCTAAATCCAACATGGTTTGTAGTGGCTCTTTGAAACGTGACAAAAAAAAGGAGTTCTCAGTTTTCTCTCTATGGTTTCTTTCCTCTTCAAGTAGCCCTAGGCACAGACTGTGGAAAATCACTTTCATTGAGAGGGGTTGCCAAGCTTCTAAGAAATAACGAGTTTCCGAAATACCAGCAAATATTTTTTCACCCAATCTTGATGATACTTGGTGGTAATGACAGGTCCACAAATCCCACTTGGCTCACCAAATTTTGTTCTTCTAGGTTGAAGCGTTCGTTTACAGTAGCAGTTTTTATTTTTAGGTTTCACTCTGTTCTCTCCTATAAAGATAGATGAATTTGGAACTATAAATCCAACATGGTTTGTAGTAGCTCTTTGAAACTTGAAAAAATAAAGGAGTTCTCAGTTTTGTCTCTATGGTTTGTTTCCGCTTCAAGTAGCCCTGGCTCAGACTGAGGAAAAGCACTTTCATTGAGAGGGGTGGCCAAGCTTCTAAGAAATAACGAGTTTCCGAAATACCAGCAAATATTTTTTCACCCAATCTTGTTGATACTTGGTGGTAAGGACAAGTACACAAATCCCACTTGGCTCACCAAATTTTGTTCTTCTGGTTGAAGCATTCGTCTACAGTAGCAGTTTTTATTTTTAGGTTTTACTCTGTTCTCTCCTATATAGATAGATGAATTTGGAACTCTAAATCCAACATGGTTTGTAGTAGCTCTTTGAAACTTGACAAAATAAAGGAGTTCTCAGTTTTGTCTCTATGATTTGTTTCTGCTTCAAGTAGCCCTAAACAGAGACTGTGGAAAAGCACTTTCATTGAGAGGGGTTGCCAAGCTTCTAAGAAATAACGGGTTTCCCAATTACCAGCAAATATTTTTTCACAAAATCTTGATGATACATGGTGGTAATGATCAGTACACAAATCCAACTTGGCTCACCAAATTTTGTTCTTCTAGGATGAAGCGTTCGTCTACAGTAGCAGTTTTTATATTTAGGTTTCACTCTGTTCTCTCCTATATAGATAGATGAATTTGGAACTCCAAATCCAATATGGTTTGTAGTAGCTCTTTGAAACTTGACAAAATAAAGGAGTTCTCAGTTTTGTCTCTATGGTTTGTTTCCTCTTCAACTACCCGTAGGAACCCACTGTGGAAAAGCACTTTCATTGAGAGGGGTTGCCAAGCTTCCAAGAAATTACGAGTTTTCGAAATACCAGCAAATATTTTTTCACCCAATCTTGATGATACTTGGTGGTAAGGACAAGTACACAAATCCCAATTGGCTCACCAAATTTTGTTCTTCTAGGTTGAAGCGTTCGTTTACAGTAGAAGTTTTTATTTTTAGGTTTCACTCTGTTCTCTCCTATATAGATAGATGAATTTGGAACTCTAAATCCAACATGGTTTGTAGTAGCTCTTTGAACCTTGAAAAAATAAAGGAGTTCTCAGTTTTGTCTCTATGGTTTGTTTCCGCTTCAAGTAGCCCTGGCACAGACTGAGGAAAAGCACCTTCATTGAGAGGGGTGGCCAAGCTTCCAAGAAATTACGAGTTTTCGAAATACCAGCAAATATTTTTTCACCCAATCTTGATGATACTTGGTGGTAAGGACAAGTACACAAATCCCACTTGGCTCACCAAATTTTGTTCTTCTAGGTTGAAGCGTTCGTTTACAGTAGCAGTTTTTATTTTTAGGTTTCACTCTGTTCTCTCCTATATAGATAGATGAATTTGGAACTCTAAATCCAACATGGTTTGTAGTAGCTCTTTGAACCTTGAAAAAATAAGGGAGTTCTCAGTTTTGTCTCTATGGTTTGTTTCCTCTTCAAGTAGCCCTGGCACAGACTGAGGGAAAGCACTTTCATTGAGAGAGGTAGCCAATCTTCTAAGAAATAACGAGTTTCCGAAATACCAGCAAATATTTTTTCACCCAATCCTTATGATACTTGGTGGTAAGGACAAGTACACAAATCCCACTTGGCTCACCAAATTTTGTTCTTCTAGGTTGAAGCGTTCGTCTACAGTAGCAGTTTTTATGTTTAGGTTTCACTCTGTTCTCTTCTATATAGATAGATTAATTTGGAACTCTAAATCCAACATGGTTTGTAGTAGCTCTTTGAAACTTGAAAAAATAAAGGAGTTCTCAGTTTTGTCTTTATGGTTTGTTTCCGCTTCAAGTAGCCCTATGCAGAGACAGTGGACAGGCACTTTCATTGCGAGGGGTTGCCAAGCTTCCAAGAAATTACGATTTTCCGAAATACCAGCAAATATTTTTTCACCCAATCTTGATGAAACTTGGTGGTAATGACAAGTACACAAATCCCACTTGGCTCACCAAATTTTGTTCTTCTAGGTTGAAGCGTTCGTTTACAGTAGCAGTTTTTATTTTTAGGTTTCACTCTGTTCTCTCCTATATAGATAGATGATTTTGGAAATCTAAATCCAACATGGTTTTTAGTAGCTCTTTGAAACTTGAAAAAAAATAGGAGTTCTCAGTTTTGTCTCTATGGTTTGTTTCCTCTTCAAGTAGCCCTGGCACAGACTGAGGGAAAGCACTTTCATTGAGAGGGGTGGCCAAGATTCTAAGAAATAACGAGTTTCCGAAATACCAGGAAATATTTTTTCAACCAATCATGATGATACTTGGTGGTAAGGACAAGTACACAAATCCCACTTGGCTCACCAAATTTTGTTCTTCTAGGTTGAAGCGTTCATCTACAGTAGCTGTTTTTATATTTAGGTTTCACTCTGTTCTCTGCTATAGATAGATGAATTTGGAACTCTGAATACAACATGGTTTGTAGTACCTCTCTGAAACTTGACAAAATAAAGGAGTTCTCTGTTTTGTCTCTATGGTTTGTTTCCTCTTCAATTAGCCCTAGGCATCGACGGTGGAAAAGCACTTTCATTGAGAGGGGTTGCGAAGCTTGTAAGAAATAACGAGTTTCCGAAATACCAGCAAATATTTTTTCACCCAATCTTGATGATACATGGTGGTAATGACAAGTCGACAAATCCCACCTTGGCTCACCAATTTTGTTCTTCTAGGTTGAAGCATTCGTCTACAGTGGCAGTTTTTATGTTTAGGTTTCACTCTGTTCTCTCCTATATAGATAGATGAATTTGGAACCCTAAATCCAACATCGTTTTTAGTAGCTCTTTGAAACATGAGAAAATAAAGGAGTTCTCAGTTTTGTCTCTATGGTTTGTTTCGCTTCAAGTAGCACTATGCAGAGACTGTGAACAAGCACTTTCATTGAAAGGGGTTGACAAGCTTCCAAGAAATTACGATTTTCCAAAATACCAGCAAATATTATTTCACCCAATCTTGATGATACGTGGTGGTAATGACAAGTCCACACATTGCACTTGGCTCACCAAATTTTGTTCTTCTAGGTTGAAGCGTTCGTTTACAGTAGCAGTTTTTATTTTTAGGTTTCACTCTGTTCTCTCCTAAATAGATAGATGAATTTGGAACCCTAAATCCAACATCGTTTGTAGTAGCTCTTTGAAACTTGAAATAATAAAGGAGTTCTCAGTTTTGTCTCTATGGTTTTTTTCCGTTTCAAGTAGCCCTGGCACAGACTGAGGAAAAGCACTTTCATTGAGAGGGGTGGCCAAGCTTCTAAGAAATAACGAGTTTCCGAAATACCAGCAAATATTTTTTCACCCAATCTTGTTGATACTTGGTGGTAAGGACAAGTACACAAATCCCACTTCGCTCACCAAATTTTGTTCTTCTGGTTGAAGCATTCGTCTACAGTAGCTGTTTTTATTTTTAGGTTTCACTCTGTTCTCTCCTATATAGATAGATGAATTTGGAACTCTAAATCCAACATGGTTTGTAGTGGCTCTTTGAAACTTGACAAAATAAAGGAGTTCTCAGTTTTGTCTCTATGATTTGTCTGCTTCAAGTAGCCCTAAACAGAGACTGTGGAGAAGCACTTTCATTGAGAGGGGTTGCCAAGCTTCTAAGAAATAACGCGTTTCCGAATTACCAGCAAATATTTTTTCACAAAATCTTGCTGATTCATGGTGGTAATGATCAGGACACAAATCCCACTTGGCTCACCAAATTTTGTTCTTCTAGGTTGAAGCGTTCATCTACAGTAGCTGTTTTTATATTTAGGTTTCACTCTGTTCTCTGCAATATAGATAGATGAATTTGGAACTCTGAATACAACATGGTTTGTAGTACCTCTTTGAAACTTGACAAAAGAAAGGAGTTCTCAGTTTTGTCTCTATGGTTTGTTTCCTCTTCAATTAGCCCTAGGCATCGACGGTGGAAAAGCACTTTCATTGAGAGGGGTTCCAAGCTTCTAAGAAATAACGAGTTTCCGAAATACCAGCAAATATTTTTTCACCCAATGTTGATGATACTTGGTGGTAATGATCAGTACACAAACACCACTTGGCTCACCAAATTTTGTTCTTCTAGGTTGAAGCGTTCATCTACAGTAGCTGTTTTTATATTTAGGTTTCACTCTGTTCTCTGCAATATAGATAGATGAATTTGGAACTCTGAATACAACATGGTTTGTAGTACCTCTTTGAAACTTGACAAAAGAAAGGAGTTCTCAGTTTTGTCTCTATGGTTTGTTTCCTCTTCAATTAGCCCTAGGCATCGACGGTGGAAAAGCACTTTCATTGAGAGGGGTTCCAAGCTTCTAAGAAATAACGAGTTTCCGAAATACCAGCAAATATTTTTTCACCCAATGTTGATGATACTTGGTGGTAATGATCAGTACACAAACACCACTTGGCTCACCAAATTTTGTTCTTCTAGGTTGAAGCGTTCTTCTACAGTAGCAGTTTTTATGTTTAGGTTTCACTCTGTTCTCTGCTATATAGATAGATGAATTTGGAACTCTAAATGCAACATGGTTTGTAGCAGCTCGTTGAAACTTGAAAAAATAAAGGAGTTCTAAGTTTTGTCTCTATGGTTTGTGTCATATTCAAGTAGCCCTGGCAGAGACTGAGGGAAAGCACTTTCATTGAGAGGGGTGGCCAAGCTTCTAAGAAATAACGAGGTTCCGAAATACCAGCAAATATTTTTTCACCCAATCTTGATGATACTTGGTGGTAAGGACAAGTACTCAAATCCCACTTGGCTCACCAAATTTTGTTCTTCTATTTTGAACCGTTCGTCTACAGAAGCAGTTTTTATGTTTAGGTTTCACTCTGTTCTCTTCTATATAGATAGATGAATTTGGAACTCTAAATCCAACATGGTTTGTAGTAGCTCTTTGAAACTTGAAAAAATAAAGGAGTTCTCAGTTTTGTCTCTATGGTTTGTTTCTGCTTCAAGTAGCCCTATGCAGAGACTGTGGACAAGCACTTTCATTGAGAGGGGTTGCCAAGCTTCCAAGAAATTACGATTTTCCGAAATACCAGTAAATATTTTCTCACCCAATCTTGATGATACTTGGTGGTAATGACAAGTACACAAGTCCCACTTGACTCACCAAATTTTGTTCTTCTAGGTTGAAGCGTTCGTTTACAGTAGCAGTTTTTATTTTTAGGTTTCACTCTGTTCTCTCCTATATAGAGAGATGAATTTGGAACTCTAAATCCAACATGGTTTGTAGCAGCTCTTTGAAACTTGAAAAAATAAAGGAGTTCTCAGTTTTGTCTCTATGGTTTGTTTTCTCTTCAAGTAGCCCTGGCACAGACTGAGGGAAAGCACTTTCATTGAGAGGGGTGGCCAAGCTTCTAAGAAATAAGGAGTTTCCGAAATACCAGCAAATATTTTTTCACCCAATCTTGATGATACTTGTTGGTAAGGACAAGTACACAAAATCCACTTGGCTCACCAAATTTTGGTCTTCTAGGTTGAACCGTTCGTCTACAGTAGCAGTTTTTATGTTTAGGTTTCACTCTGTTCTCTTCTATATAGATAGATGAATTTGGAACTCTAAATCCAACATGGTTTGTAGTAGCTTTTTGAAACTTGAAAAAATAAAGGAGTTCTCAGTTTTGTCTCTATGGTTTGTTTCCGCTTCAAGTAGCCATATGCAGAGACTGTGGACAAGCACTTTCATTGAGAGGGGTTGCCAAGTTTCCAAGAAATTACGATTTTCCGAAATACCAGCAAATATTTTTTCACCCAATCTTGATGATACTTGTTGGTAATGACAAGTACAAAAATCCCACTTGGCTCACCAAATTTTGTTCTTCTAGGTTGAAGCGTTCGTTTACAGTAGCAGTTTTTATTTTTAGGTTTCACTCTGTTCTCTCCTATATAGATAGATGAATTTGGAACTCTAAATCCAACATGGTTTGTAGTAGCTCTTTGAAACTTGAAAAAATAAAGGAGTTCTCAGTTTTGTCTCTATGGTTTGTTTCCGCTTCAAGTAGCCCTATGCAGAGACTTGGACAAGCACTTTCATTGCGAGGGGTTGCCAAGCTTCCAAGAAATTACGATTTTCCGAAATACTAGCAAATATTTTTTCACCCAATCTGGATGATACTTGGTGGTAATGACAGGTCCACTAATCCCACTTGGCTCACCAAATTTTGTTGTTCTAGGTTGAAGCGTTCGTTTACAGTAGAAGTTTTTATTTTTAAGTCTCACTCTGTTCTCTCCTATAAAGATAGATGAATTTGGAACTATAAATCCAACATTGTTTGTAGTAGCTCTTTGAAACTTGACAAAATAAAGGAGTTCTCAGTTTTGTCTCTATGGTTTGTTTCCGCTTCAAGTAGCCCTATGCAGAGACTGTGGACAAGCACTTTCATTGAGAGGGGTTGCCAAGCTTCCAAGAAATTACGATTTTCCGAAATACCAGCAAATATATTTTCACCCAATCTTTATGATACTTGGTGGTAATGACAAGTCCACAAAACCCACTTGGCTCACCAAATTTTGTTCTTCTAGGTTGAAGCGTTCGTTTTCAGTAGCAGTTTTTATTTTTAGGTATCACTCTGTTCTCTCCTATATAGATAGATGAATTTGGAACCCTAAATCCAACATCGTTTGTAGTAGCTCTTTGAAACTTGAAAAGAATAAAGGAGTTCTCAGTTTTGTCTCTATGGTTTGTTTCCGCTTCAAGTAGCCCTGGCACAGACTGAGGAAAAGCACTTTCATTGAGAGGGGTTTGCAAGCTTCCAAGAAATTACGAGTTTCCGAAATAACAGCAAATATTTTTTTAACCCAATCTTGATGATACTTGTTGGTAATGACAAGTACAAAAATCCCACTTGGCTCACCAAATTTTGTTCTTCTAGGTTGAAGCGTTCATTTACAGTAGCAGTTTTTATTTTTAGGTTTCACTCTGTTCTCTCCTATATAGATAGATGAATTTGGAACTCTAAATCCAACATGGTTTGTAGTAGCTCTTTGAAACTTGAAAAAATAAAGGAGTTCTCAGTTTTGTCTCTATGGTTTGTTTCCGCTTCAAGTAGCCCTATGCAGAGACTTGGACAAGCACTTTCATTGCGAGGGGTTGCCAAGCTTCCAAGAAATTACGATTTTCCGAAATACTAGCAAATATTTTTTCACCCAATCTGGATGATACTTGGTGGTAATGACAGGTCCACTAATCCCACTTGGCTCACCAAATTTTGTTGTTCTAGGTTGAAGCGTTCGTTTACAGTAGAAGTTTTTATTTTTAAGTCTCACTCTGTTCTCTCCTATAAAGATAGATGAATTTGGAACTATAAATCCAACATTGTTTGTAGTAGCTCTTTGAAACTTGACAAAATAAAGGAGTTCTCAGTTTTGTCTCTATGGTTTGTTTCCGCTTCAAGTAGCCCTATGCAGAGACTGTGGACAAGCACTTTCATTGAGAGGGATTGCCAAGCTTCCACGAAATTACGATTTTCCGAAATACCAGCAAATATATTTTCACCCAATCTTTATGATACTTGGTGGTAATGACAAGTCCACAAAACCCACTTGGCTCACCAAATTTTGTTCTTCTAGGTTGAAGCGTTCGTTTTCAGTAGCAGTTTTTATCTTTAGGTATCACTCTGTTCTCTCCTATATAGATAGATGAATTTGGAACCCTAAATCCAACATCGTTTGTAGTAGCTCTTTGAAACTTGAAAAAAATAAAGGAGTCTCAGTTTTGTCTCTATGGTTTGTTTCCGCTTCAAGTAGCCCTGGCACAGACTGAGGAAAAGCACTTTCATTGAGAGGGGTTTGCAAGCTTCCAAGAAATTACGAGTTTCCGAAATACCAGCAAATATTTTTTCACCCAATCTTGATGATACTTGTTGGTAATGACAAGTACAAAAATCCCACTTGGCTCACCAAATTTTGTTCTTCTAGGTTGAAGCGTTCATTTACAGTAGCAGTTTTTATTTTTAGGTTTCACTCTGTTCTCTCCTATATAGATAGATGAATTTGGAACTCTAAATCCAACATGGTTTGTAGTAGCTCTTTGAAACTTGAAAAAATAAAGGAGTTCTCAGTTTTGTCTCTATGGTTTGTTTCCGCTTCAAGTAGCCCTATGCAGAGACTTGGACAAGCACTTTCATTGCGAGGGGTTGCCAAGCTTCCAAGAAATTACGATTTTCCGAAATACCAGCAAATATTTTTTCACCCAATCTGGATGATACTTGGTGGTAATGACAGGTCCACAAATCCCACTTGGCTCACCAAATTTTGTTGTTCTAGGTTGAAGCGTTCGTTTTCAGTAGCAGTTTTTATTTTTAGGTATCACTCTGTTCTCTCCTATATACATAGATGAATTTGGAACCCTAAATCCAACATCGTTTGTAGTAGCTCTTTGAAACTTGAAAAAATAAAGGAGTTCTCAGTTTTGTCTCTATGGTTTGTTTCCGCTTCAAGTAGCCCTGGCACAGACTGAGGAAAAGCACTTTCATTGAGAGGGGTTTGCAAGCTTCCAAGAAATTACGAGTTTCCGAAATACCAGCAAATATTTTTTCACCCAATCTTGTTGATACTTGGTGGTAAGGACAAGTACACAAATCCCACTTGGCTCACCAAATTTTGTTCTTCTGGTTGAAGCATTCGTCTACAGTAGCAGTTTTTATTTTTAGGTTTTACTCTGTTCTCTCCTATATAGATAGATGAATTTGGAACTCTAAATCCAACATGGTTTGTAGTAGCTCTTTGAAACTTGACAAAATAAAGGAGTTCTCAGTTTTGTCTCTATGATTTGTTTCTGCTTCAAGTAGCCCTAAACAGAGACTGTGGAAAAGCACTTTCATTGAGAGGGGTTGCCAAGCTTCTAAGAAATAATGCTTTTCCGAATTACCAGCAAATATTTTTTCACAAAATCTTGCTGATTCATGGTGGTAATGATCAGGACACAAATCCCACTTTTCTCACCAAATTTTGTTCTTCTAGGTTGAAGCGTTCGTCTACAGTAGCAGTTTTTATTTTTAGGTTTCACTCTGTTCTCTCCTATATAGATAGAAGAATTTGGAACTCTAAATCCAACATGGTTTGTAGTAGCTCTTTGAACCTTTAAAAAATAAAGGAGTTCTCAGTTTTGTCTCTATGGTTTGTTTCCTCTTCAAGTAGCCCTGGAACAGACTGAGGGAAAGCACTTTCATTGAGAGGGGTGGCCAAGCTTGTAAGAAATAACGAGTTTCCGAAATACCAGCAAATATTTTTTCACCCAATCTTGATGATACTTGGTGGTAAGGACAAGTACACAAGTCCCACTTGACTCACCAAATTTTGTTCTTCTAGGTTGAAGCGTTCGTTTACAGTAGCAGTTTTTATTTTTAGGTTTCACTCTGTTCTCTCCTATATAGAGAGATGAATTTGGAACTCTAAATCCAACATGGTTTGTAGCAGCTCTTTGAAACTTGAAAAAATAAAGGAGTTCTCAGTTTTGTCTCTATGGTTTGTTTCCTGTTCAAGTAGCCCTGGCACAGACTGAGGGAAAGCACTTTCATTGAGAGGGGTGGCCAAGCTTCTATGAAATAACGAGTTTCCGAAATACCAGCAAATATTTTTTCACCCAAACTTGATGATACTTGGTGGTAAGGACAAGTACACAAATCCCACTTGGCTCACCAAATTTTGTTCTTCTAGGTTGAACCGCTCATCTACAGTAGCAGTTTTTATGTTTAGGTTTCACTCTGTTCTCTTCTATATAGATAGATTAATTTGGATCTCAAAATCCAACATGGTTTGTAGTAGCTCTTTGAAACTTGAAAAAATAAAGGAGTTCTCAGTTTTGTCTCTATGGTTTGTTTCCGCTTCAAGTAGCCCTATGCAGAGACTGTGGACAAGCACTTTCATTGAGAGGGGTTGCCAAGCTTCCAAGAAATTACGATTTTCCGAAATACCAGCAAATATTTTTTCACCCAATCTTGATGATACTTGGTGGTAATGACAAGTACACAAAACCCACTTGGCTCACCAAATTTTCTTCTTCTAGGTTGAAGCGTTCGTTTACAGTAGCAGTTTTTATTTTTAGGTTTCACTCTGTTCTCTCCTATATAGATAGATGAATTTGGAACTCTAAGTCCAACATGGTTTGTAGTAGCTCTTTGAAACTTGAAAAAATATAGGAGTTCTCAGTTTTGTCTCTATGGTTTGTTTCCTCTTCAAGTAGCCCTTCCATAGACTGAGGGAAAGCACTTTCATTGAGACGGGTGGCCAAGATTCTAAGAAATAACGTGTTTCCAAAATCCAGAAAATATTTCTTCACCCAATCATGATGATACTTGGTGGTAATGACAAGTACACAAATCCCACTTGGCTCACCAAATTTTGTTCTTCTAGGTCGAAGCATTAGTTTACAGTAGCAGTTTTTATTTTTAGGTTTCACTCTGTTCTCTCCTATATAAATAGATGAATTTGGAACTCTAAATCCAACATGGTTTGTAGTAGCTCTTTGAAACTTGAAAAAATATAGGAGTTCTCAGTTTTGTCTCTATGGTTTGTTTCCTCTTCAAGTAGCCCTGGCACAGACTGAGGGAAAGCACTTTTATTGAGAGGGGTGGCCAAGATTGTAAGAAATAACGAGTTTCCGGAATATCAGCAAATATTTTTTTCACCCAATCATGATGATACTTGGTGGTAAGGACATCTACACAAATCCCACTTGGCTCACCAAATTTTGTTCTTCTAGGTTGAAGCGTTCATCTACAGTAGCTGTTTTTATATTTAGGTTTCACTCTGTTCTCTGCTATATAGATAGATGAATTTGGAACTCTGAATACAACATGGTTTGTAGTACCTCTTTGAAACTTGACAAAAGAAAGGAGTTCTCAGTTTTGTCTCTATGGTTTGTTTCCTCTTCAATTAGCCCTAGGCATCGACGGTGGAAAAGCACTTTCATTGAGAGGGGTTGCCAAGCTTCTAAGAAAAAAAGAGTTCCGAAATACCAGCAAATATTTTTTCACCCAATGTTGATGATAATTGGTGGTATGATCAGTACACAAACCCCACTTGGCTCACCGAATTTTGTTCTTCTAGGTTGAAGTGTTCGTCTACAGTAGCAGTTTTTATGTTTAGGTTTCACTCTGTTCTCTGCTATATAGATAGATGAATTTGGAACTCTAAATCCAACATGGTTTGTAGTGGCTCTTTGAAACGTGACAAAAAAAAGGAGTTCTCAGTTTTCTCTCTATGGTTTCTTTCCTCTTCAAGTAGCCCTAGGCACAGACTGTGGAAAATCACTTTCATTGAGAGGGGTTGCCAAGCTTCTAAGAAATAACGAGTTTCCAAAATACCAGCAAATATTTTTTCACCCAATCTTGATGATACTTGGTGGTAATGACAGGTCCACAAATCCCACTTGGCTCACCAAATTTTGTTCTTCTAGGTTGAAGCGTTCGTTTACAGTAGCAGTTTTTATTTTTAGGTTTCACTCTGTTCTCTCCTATAAAGATAGATGAATTTGGAACTATAAATCCAACATGGTTTGTAGTAGCTCTTTGAAACTTGAAAAAATAAAGGAGTTCTCAGTTTTGTCTCTATGGTTTGTTTCCGCTTCAAGTAGCCCTGGCACAGACTGAGGAAAAGCACTTTCATTGAGAGGGGTGGCCAAGCTTCTAAGAAATAACGAGTTTCCGAAATACCAGCAAATATTTTTTCACCCAATCTTGTTGATACTTGGTGGTAAGGACAAGTACACAAATCCCACTTGGCTCACCAAATTTTGTTCTTCTGGTTGAAGCATTCGTCTACAGTAGCAGTTTTTATTTTTAGGTTTTACTCTGTTCTCTCCTATATAGATAGATGAATTTGGAACTCTAAATCCAACATGGTTTGTAGTAGCTCTTTGAAACTTGACAAAATAAAGGAGTTCTCAGTTTTGTCTCTATGATTTGTTTCTGCTTCAAGTAGCCCTAAACAGAGACTGTGGAAAAGCACTTTCATTGAGAGGGGTTGCCAAGCTTCTAAGAAATAACGAGTTTCCCAATTACCAGCAAATATTTTTTCACAAAATCTTGATGATACATGGTGGTAATGATCAGTACACAAATCCCACTTGGCTCACCAAATTTTGTTCTTCTAGGATGAAGCGTTCGTCTACAGTAGCAGTCTTTATATTTAGGTTTCACTCTGTTCTCTCCTATATAGATAGATGATTTTGGAAATCTAAATCCAACATGGTTTGTAGTAGTTCTTTGAAACTTGACAAAATAAAGGAGTTCTCAGTTTTGTCTCTATGGTTTGTTTCCTCTTCAACTACCCGTAGGAACCCACTGTGGAAAAGCACTTTCATTGAGAGGGGTTGCCAAGCTTCCAAGAAATTACGATTTTCCGAAATACCAGCAAATATTTTTTCACCCAATCTTGATGATACTTGGTGGTAATGACAAGTACACAAAACCCACTTGGCTCACCAAATTTTCTTCTTCTAGGTTGAAGCGTTCGTTTACAGTAGCAGTTTTTATTTTTAGGTTTCACTCTGTTCTCTCCTATATAGATAGATGAATTTGGAACTCTAAGTCCAACATGGTTTGTAGTAGCTCTTTGAAACTTGAAAAAATATAGGAGTTCTCAGTTTTGTCTCTATGGTTTGTTTCCTCTTCAAGTAGCCCTTCCATAGACTGAGGGAAAGCACTTTCATTGAGAGGGGTGGCCAAGATTCTAAGAAATAACGTGTTTCCAAAATCCAGAAAATATTTCTTCACCCAATCATGATGATACTTGGTGGTAATGACAAGTACACAAATCCCACTTGGCTCACCAAATTTTGTTCTTCTAGGTCGAAGCATTAGTTTACAGTAGCAGTTTTTATTTTTAGGTTTCACTCTGTTCTCTCCTATATAAATAGATGAATTTGGAACTCTAAATCCAACATGGTTTGTAGTAGCTCTTTGAAACTTGAAAAAATATAGGAGTTCTCAGTTTTGTCTCTATGGTTTGTTTCCTCTTCAAGTAGCCCTGGCACAGACTGAGGGAAAGCACTTTTATTGAGAGGGGTGGCCAAGATTGTAAGAAATAACGAGTTTCCGGAATATCAGCAAATATTTTTTTCACCCAATCATGATGATACTTGGTGGTAAGGACATCTACACAAATCCCACTTGGCTCACCAAATTTTGTTCTTCTAGGTTGAAGCGTTCATCTACAGTAGCTGTTTTTATATTTAGGTTTCACTCTGTTCTCTGCTATATAGATAGATGAATTTGGAACTCTGAATACAACATGGTTTGTAGTACCTCTTTGAAACTTGACAAAAGAAAGGAGTTCTCAGTTTTGTCTCTATGGTTTGTTTCCTCTTCAATTAGCCCTAGGCATCGACGGTGGAAAAGCACTTTCATTGAGAGGGGTTGCCAAGCTTCTAAGAAAAAAAGAGTTCCGAAATACCAGCAAATATTTTTTCACCCAATGTTGATGATAATTGGTGGTATGATCAGTACACAAACCCCACTTGGCTCACCGAATTTTGTTCTTCTAGGTTGAAGTGTTCGTCTACAGTAGCAGTTTTTATGTTTAGGTTTCACTCTGTTCTCTGCTATATAGATAGATGAATTTGGAACTCTAAATCCAACATGGTTTGTAGTGGCTCTTTGAAACGTGACAAAAAAAAGGAGTTCTCAGTTTTCTCTCTATGGTTTCTTTCCTCTTCAAGTAGCCCTAGGCACAGACTGTGGAAAATCACTTTCATTGAGAGGGGTTGCCAAGCTTCTAAGAAATAACGAGTTTCCAAAATACCAGCAAATATTTTTTCACCCAATCTTGATGATACTTGGTGGTAATGACAGGTCCACAAATCCCACTTGGCTCACCAAATTTTGTTCTTCTAGGTTGAAGCGTTCGTTTACAGTAGCAGTTTTTATTTTTAGGTTTCACTCTGTTCTCTCCTATAAAGATAGATGAATTTGGAACTATAAATCCAACATGGTTTGTAGTAGCTCTTTGAAACTTGAAAAAATAAAGGAGTTCTCAGTTTTGTCTCTATGGTTTGTTTCCGCTTCAAGTAGCCCTGGCACAGACTGAGGAAAAGCACTTTCATTGAGAGGGGTGGCCAAGCTTCTAAGAAATAACGAGTTTCCGAAATACCAGCAAATATTTTTTCACCCAATCTTGTTGATACTTGGTGGTAAGGACAAGTACACAAATCCCACTTGGCTCACCAAATTTTGTTCTTCTGGTTGAAGCATTCGTCTACAGTAGCAGTTTTTATTTTTAGGTTTTACTCTGTTCTCTCCTATATAGATAGATGAATTTGGAACTCTAAATCCAACATGGTTTGTAGTAGCTCTTTGAAACTTGACAAAATAAAGGAGTTCTCAGTTTTGTCTCTATGATTTGTTTCTGCTTCAAGTAGCCCTAAACAGAGACTGTGGAAAAGCACTTTCATTGAGAGGGGTTGCCAAGCTTCTAAGAAATAACGAGTTTCCCAATTACCAGCAAATATTTTTTCACAAAATCTTGATGATACATGGTGGTAATGATCAGTACACAAATCCCACTTGGCTCACCAAATTTTGTTCTTCTAGGATGAAGCGTTCGTCTACAGTAGCAGTCTTTATATTTAGGTTTCACTCTGTTCTCTCCTATATAGATAGATGATTTTGGAAATCTAAATCCAACATGGTTTGTAGTAGTTCTTTGAAACTTGACAAAATAAAGGAGTTCTCAGTTTTGTCTCTATGGTTTGTTTCCTCTTCAACTACCCGTAGGAACCCACTGTGGAAAAGCACTTTCATTGAGAGGGGTTGCCAAGCTTCCAAGAAATTACGAGTTTTCGAAATACCAGCAAATATTTTTTCACCCAATCTTGATGATACTTGGTGGTAAGGACACGTACACAAATCCCAATTGGCTCACCAAATTTTGTTCTTCTAGGTTGAAGCGTTCGTTTACAGTAGAAGTTTTTATTTTTAGGTTTCACTCTGTTCTCTCCTATATAGATAGATGAATTTGGAACTCTAAATCCAACATGGTTTGTAGTAGCTCTTTGAACCTTGAAAAAATAAAGGAGTTCTCAGTTTTGTCTCTATGGTTTGTTTCCGCTTCAAGTAGCCCTGGCACAGACTGAGGAAAAGCACCTTCATTGAGAGGGGTGGCCAAGCTTCCAAGAAATTACGAGTTTTCGAAATACCAGCAAATATTTTTTCACCCAATCTTGATGATACTTGGTGGTAAGGACAAGTACACAAATCCCACTTGGCTCACCAAATTTTGTTCTTCTAGGTTGAAGCGTTCGTTTACAGTAGCAGTTTTTATTTTTAGGTTTCACTCTGTTCTCTCCTATATAGATAGATGAATTTGGAACTCTAAATCCAACATGGTTTGTAGTAGCTCTTTGAACCTTGAAAAAATAAGGGAGTTCTCAGTTTTGTCTCTATGGTTTGTTTCCTCTTCAAGTAGCCCTGGCACAGACTGAGGGAAAGCACTTTCATTGAGAGGGGTAGCCAATCTTCTAAGAAATAACGAGTTTCCGAAATACCAGCAAATATTTTTTCACCCAATCCTTATGATACTTGGTGGTAAGGACAAGTACACAAATCCCACTTGGCTCACCAAATTTTGTTCTTCTAGGTTGAAGCGTTCGTCTACAGTAGCAGTTTTTATGTTTAGGTTTCACTCTGTTCTCTTCTATATAGATAGATTAATTTGGAACTCTAAATCCAACATGGTTTGTAGTAGCTCTTTGAAACTTGAAAAAATAAAGGAGTTCTCAGTTTTGTCTCTATGGTTTGTTTCCGCTTCAAGTAGCCCTATGCAGAGACTGTGGACAAGCACTTTCATTGCGAGGGGTTGCCAAGCTTCCAAGAAATTACGATTTTCCGAAATACCAGCAAATATTTTTTCACCCAATCTTGATGAAACTTGGTGGTAATGACAAGTACACAAATCCCACTTGGCTCACCAAATTTTGTTCTTCTAGGTTGAAGCGTTCGTTTACAGTAGCAGTTTTTATTTTTAGGTTTCACTCTGTTCTCTCCTATATAGATAGATGATTTTGGAAATCTAAATCCAACATGGTTTGTAGTAGTTCTTTGAAACTTGAAAAAAAATAGGAGTTCTCAGTTTTGTCTCTATGGTTTGTTTCCTCTTCAAGTAGCCCTGGCACAGACTGAGGGAAAGCACTTTCATTGAGAGGGGTGGCCAAGATTCAAAGAAATAACGAGTTTCCGAAATACCAGCAAATATTTTTTCAACCAATCATGATGATACTTGGTGGTAAGGACAAGTACACAAATCCCACTTGGCTCACCAAATTTTGTTCTTCTAGGTTGAAGCGTTCATCTACAGTAGCTGTTTTTATATTTAGGTTTCACTCTGTTCTCTGCTATAGATAGATGAATTTGGAACTCTGAATACAACATGGTTTGTAGTACCTCTCTGAAACTTGACAAAATAAAGGAGTTCTCTGTTTTGTCTCTATGGTTTGTTTCCTCTTCAATTAGCCCTAGGCATCGACGGTGGAAAAGCACTTTCATTGAGAGGGGTTGCGAAGCTTGTAAGAAATAACGAGTTTCCGAAATACCAGCAAATATTTTTTCACCCAATGTTGATGATACTTGGTGGTAAGGACAAGTACACAAATCCCACTTCGCTCACCAAATTTTGTTCTTCTGGTTGAAGCATTTGTCTACAGTAGCTGTTTTTATTTTTAGGTTTCACTCTGTTCTCTCCTATATAGATAGATGAATTTGGAACTCTAAATCCAACATGGTTGTAGTGGCTCTTTGAAACTTGACAAAATAAAGGAGTTCTCAGTTTTGTCTCTATGATTTGTCTGCTTCAAGTAGCCCTAAACAGAGACTGTGGAGAAGCACTTTCATTGAGAGGGGTTGCCAAGCTTCTAAGAAATAACGCGTTTCCGAATTACCAGCAAATATTTTTTCACAAAATCTTGCTGATTCATGGTGGTAATGATCAGGACACAAATCCCACTTGGCTCACCAAATTTTGTTCTTCTAGGTTGAAGCGTTCATCTACAGTAGCTGTTTTTATATTTAGGTTTCACTCTGTTCTCTGCAATATAGATAGATGAATTTGGAACTCTGAATACAACATGGTTTGTAGTACCTCTTTGAAACTTGACAAAAGAAAGGAGTTCTCAGTTTTGTCTCTATGGTTTGTTTCCTCTTCAATTAGCCCTAGGCATCGACGGTGGAAAAGCACTTTCATTGAGAGGGGTTCCAAGCTTCTAAGAAATAACGAGTTTCCGAAATACCAGCAAATATTTTTTCACCCAATGTTGATGATACTTGGTGGTAATGATCAGTACACAAACACCACTTGGCTCACCAAATTTTGTTCTTCTAGGTTGAAGCGTTCGTCTACAGTAGCAGTTTTTATGTTTAGGTTTCACTCTGTTCTCTGCTATATAGATAGATGAATTTGGAACTCTAAATGCAGCATGGTTTGTAGCAGCTCGTTGAAACTTGAAAAAATAAAGGAGTTCTAAGTTTTGTCTCTATGGTTTGTGTCATATTCAAGTAGCCCTGGCAGAGACTGAGGGAAAGCACTTTCATTGAGAGGGGTGGCCAAGCTTCTAAGAAATAACGAGTTTCCGAAATACCAGCAAATATTTTTTCACCCAATCTTGATGATACTTGGTGGTAAGGACAAGTACTCAAATCCCACTTGGCTCACCAAATTTTGTTCTTCTAGGTTGAACCGTTCGTCTACAGAAGCAGTTTTTATATTTAGGTTTCACTCTGTTCTCTTCTATATAGATAGATGAATTTGGAACTCTAAATCCAACATGGTTTGTAGTAGCTCTTTGAAACTTGAAAAAATAAAGGAGTTCTCAGTTTTGTCTCTATGGTTTGTTTCTGCTTCAAGTAGCCCTATGCAGAGACTGTGGACAAGCACTTTCATTGAGAGGGGTTGCCAAGCTTCCAAGAAATTACGATTTTCCGAAATACCAGTAAATATTTTCTCACCCAATCTTGATGATACTTGGTGGTAATGACAAGTACACAAGTCCCACTTGACTCACCAAATTTTGTTCTTCTAGGTTGAAGCGTTCATCTACAGTAGCTGTTTTTATTTTTAGGTTTCACTCTGTTCTCTCCTATATAGAGAGATGAATTTGGAACTCTAAATCCAACATGGTTTGTAGCAGCTCTTTGAAACTTGAAAAAATAAAGGAGTTCTCAGTTTTGTCTCTATGGTTTGTTTTCTCTTCAAGTAGCCCTGGCACAGACTGAGGGAAAGCACTTTCATTGAGAGGGGTGGCCAAGCTTCTAAGAAATAACGAGTTTCCGAAATACCAGCAAATATTTTTTCACCCAATCTTGATGATACTTGTTGGTAAGGACAAGTACACAAAATCCACTTGGCTCACCAAATTTTGGTCTTCTAGGTTGAACCGTTCGTCTACAGTAGCAGTTTTTATGTTTAGGTTTCACTCTGTTCTCTTCTATATAGATAGATGAATTTGGAACTCTAAATCCAACATGGTTTGTAGTAGCTTTTTGAAACTTGAAAAAATAAAGGAGTTCTCAGTTTTGTCTCTATGGTTTGTTTCCGCTTCAAGTAGCCATATGCAGAGACTGTGGACAAGCACTTTCATTGAGAGGGGTTGCCAAGTTTCCAAGAAATTACGATTTTCCGAAATACCAGCAAATATTTTTTCACCCAATCTTGATGATACTTGTTGGTAATGACAAGTACAAAAATCCCACTTGGCTCACCAAATTTTGTTCTTCTAGGTTGAAGCGTTCGTTTACAGTAGCAGTTTTTATTTTTAGGTTTCACTCTGTTCTCTCCTATATAGATAGATGAATTTGGAACTCTAAATCCAACATGGTTTGTAGTAGCTCTTTGAAACTTGAAAAAATAAAGGAGTTCTCAGTTTTGTCTCTATGGTTTGTTTCCGCTTCAAGTAGCCCTATGCAGAGACTGTGGACAAGCACTTTCATTGCGAGGGGTTTCCAAGCTTCCAAGAAATTACGATTTTCCGAAATACCAGCAAATATTTTTTCACCCAATCTTGATGAAACTTGGTGGTAATGACAAGTACACAAATCCCACTTGGCTCACCAAATTTTGTTCTTCTAGGTTGAAGCGTTCGTTTACAGTAGCAGTTTTTATTTTTAGGTTTCACTCTGTTCTCTCCTATATAGATAGATGATTTTGGAAATCTAAATCCAACATGGTTTGTAGTAGCTCTTTGAAACTTGAAAAAAAATAGGAGTTCTCAGTTTTGTCTCTATGGTTTGTTTCCTCTTCAAGTAGCCCTGGCACAGACTGAGGGAAAGCACTTTCATTGAGAGGGGTGGCCAAGATTCTAAGAAATAATGAGTTTCCGAAATACCAGCAAATATTTTTTCAACCAATCATGATGATACTTGGTGGTAAGGACAAGTACACAAATCCCACTTGGCTCACCAAATTTTGTTCTTCTAGGTTGAAGCGTTCATCTACAGTAGCTGTTTTTATATTTAGGTTTCACTCTGTTCTCTGCTATAGATAGATGAATTTGGAACTCTGAATACAACATGGTTTGTAGTACCTCTTTGAAACTTGACAAAATAAAGGAGTTCTCTGTTTTGTCTCTATGGTTTGTTTCCTCTTCAATTAGCCCTAGGCATCGACGGTGGAAAAGCACTTTCATTGAGAGGGGTTGCGAAGCTTGTAAGAAATAACGAGTTTCCGAAATACCAGCAAATATTTTTTCACCCAATGTTGATGATACTTGGTGGTAATGATCAGTACACAAACCACACTTGGCTCACCAAATTTTGTTCTTCTAGGTTGAAGCGTTCGTCTACAGTAGCAGTTTTTATGTGTAGGTTTCACTCTGTTCTCTGCTACATAGATAGATGAATTTGGAACTCTAAATCCAACATGGTTTGTAGTAGCTCTTTGAAACTTGACAAAATAAAGAAGTTCTCAGTTTTGTCTCTATGGTTTGTTTCCGCTTCAAGTAGCCCTATGCAGAGACTGTGGACAAGCACTTTCATTGAGATTGGTTGCCAAGCTTCCAAGAAATTACGATTTTCCGAAATACCAGCAAATATTTTTTCACCCAATCTTGATGATACGTGGTGGTAATGACAAGTCAACAAATCCCACTTGGCTCACCAAATTTTGTTCTTCTAGGTTGAAGCATTCGTCTACAGTGGCAGTTTTTATGTTTAGGTTTCACTCTGTTCTCTCCTATATAGATAGATGAATTTGGAACCCTAAATCCAACATCGTTTTTAGTAGCTCTTTGAAACATGAGAAAATAAAGGAGTTCTCAGTTTTGTCTCTATGGTTTGTTTCCGCTTCAAGTAGCCCTATGCAGAGACTGTGAACAAGCACTTTCATTGAAAGGGGTTGACAAGCTTCCAAGAAATTACGATTTTCCGAAATACCAGCAAATATTATTTCACCCAATCTTGATGATACGTGGTGGTAATGACAAGTCCACACATTGCACTTGGCTCACCAAATTTTGTTCTTCTAGGTTGAAGCGTTCGTTTACAGTAGCAGTTTTTATTTTTAGGTTTCACTCTGTTCTCTCCTAAATAGATAGATGAATTTGGAACCCTAAATCCAACATCGTTTGTAGTAGCTCTTTGAAACTTGAAATAATAAAGGAGTTCTCAGTTTTGTCTCTATGGTTTCTTTCCGTTTCAAGTAGCCCTGGCACAGACTGAGGAAAAGCACTTTCATTGCGAGGGGTGGCCAAGCTTCTAAGAAATAACGAGTTTCCGAAATACCAGCAAATATTTTTTCACCCAATCTTGTTGATACTTGGTGGTAAGGACAAGTACACAAATCCCACTTCGCTCACCAAATTTTGTTCTTCTGGTTGAAGCATTCGTCTACAGTAGCTGTTTTTATTTTTAGGTTTCACTCTGTTCTCTCCTATATAGATAGATGAATTTGGAACTCTAAATCCAACATGGTTTGTAGTGGCTCTTTGAAACTTGACAAAATAAAGGAGTTCTCAGTTTTGTCTCTATGATTTGTCTGCTTCAAGTAGCCCTAAACAGAGACTGTGGAGAAGCACTTTCATTGAGAGGGGTTGCCAAGCTTCTAAGAAATAACGCGTTTCCGAATTACCAGCAAATATTTTTTCACAAAATCTTGATGATACATGGTGGTAATGATCAGTACACAAATCCCACTTGGCTCACCAAATTTTGTTCTTCTAGGTTGAAGCGTTCGTCTACAGTAGCAGTTTTTATATTTAGGTTTCACTCTGTTCTCTCCTATACAGATAGATGAATTTGGAACTCCAAATCCAATATGGTTTGTAGTAGCTCTTTGAAACTTGACAAAATAAAGGAGTTCTCAGTTTTGTCTCTATGGTTTGTTTCCTCTTCAACTACCCGTAGGAACAGACTGTGGAAAAGCACTTTCATTGAGAGGGGTTGCCAAGCTTCCAAGAAATTACGAGTTTTCGAAATACCAGCAAATATTTTTTCACGCAATCTTGATGATACTTGGTGGTAAGGACAAGTACACAAATCCCACTTGGCTCACCAAATTTTGTTCTTCTAGGTTGAAGCGTTCGTTTACAGTAGCAGTTTTCTTTTTAGGTTTCACTCTGTTCTCTCCTATATAGATAGATGAATTTGGAACTCTAAATCCAACATGGTTTGTAGTAGCTCTTTGAACCTTGAAAAAATAAAGGAGTTCTCAGTTTTGTCTCCATGGTTTGTTTCCTCTTCAAGTAGCCCTGGCACAGACTGAGGGAAAGCACTTTCATTGAGAGGGGTAGCCAAGCTTCTAAGAAATAACGAGTTTCCGAAATACCAGCAAATATTTTTTCACCCAATCTTGATGATACTTGGTGGTAATGATCAGTACACAAACCCCACTTGGCTCACCAAATTTTGTTCTTCTAGGTTGAAGCGTTCGTCTACAGTAGCAGTTTTTATGTTTAGGTTTCACTCTGTTCTCTCCTATATAGAGAGATGAAATTGGAACTCTAAATCCAACATGGTTTGTAGCAGCTCTTTGAAACTTGAAAAAATAAAGTAGTTCTCAGTTTTGTCTCTATGGTTTGTTTCCTCTTCAAGTAGCCCTGGCACAGACTGAGGGAAAGCACTTTCATTGAGAGGGTGGCCAAGCTTCTAAGAAATAACGAGTTTCCGAAATACCAGCAAATATTTTTTCACCCAATCTTGATGATACTTGGTGGTAAGGAAAAGTACACAAATCCCACTTGGCTCACCAAATTTTGTTCTTCTAGGTTGAACCGTTCGTCTACAGTAGCAGTTTTTATGTTTAGGTTTCACTCTGTTCTCTTCTATATAGATAGATTAATTTGGAACTCTAAATCCAACATGGTTTGTAGTAGCTCTTTGAAACTTGAAAAAATAAAGGAGTTCTCAGTTTTGTCTCTATGGTTTGTTTCCGCTTCAAGTAGCCCTATGCAGAGACTGTGGACAAGCACTTTCATTGCGAGGGGTTGCCAAGCTTCCAAGAAATTACGATTTTCCGAAATACCAGCAAATATTTTTTCACCCAATCTTGATGATACTTGGTGGTAATGACAAGTACACAAATCCCACTTGGCTCACCAAATTTTGTTCTTCTAGCTTGAAGCGTTCGTTTACAGTAGCAGTTTTTATTTTTAGGTTTCACTCTGTTCTCTCCTATATAGACAGATGAATTTGGAACTCTAAATCCAACATGGTTTGTAGTAGCTCTTTGAAACTTGAAAAAATAAAGGAGTTCTCAGTTTTGTCTCTATGGTTTGTTTCCGCTTCAAGTAGCCCTATGCAGAGACTTGGACAAGCACTTTCATTGCGAGGGGTTGCCAAGCTTACAAGAAATTACGATTTTCCGAAATACCAGCAAATATTTTTTCACCCAATCTGGATGATACTTGGTGGTAATGACAGGTCCACAAATCCCACTTGGCTCACCAAATTTTGTTGTTCTAGGTTGATGCGTTCGTTTACAGTAGAAGTTTTTATTTTTAAGTCTCACTCTGTTCTCTCCTATAAAGATAGATGAATTTAGAACTATAAATCCAACATTGTTTGTAGTAGCTCTTTGAAACTTGACAAAATAAAGGAGTTCTCAGTTTTGTCTCTATGGTTTGTTTCCGCTTCAAGTAGCCCTATGCAGAGACTGTGGACAAGCACTTTCATTGAGAGGGGTTGCCAAGCTTCCAAGAAATTACGATTTTCCGAAATACCAGCAAATATATTTTCACCCAATCTTTATGATACTTGGTGGTAATGACAAGTCCACAAAACCCACTTGGCTCACCAAATTTTGTTCTTCTAGGTTGAAGCGTTCGTTTTCAGTAGCAGTTTTTATTTTTAGGTATCACTCTGTTCTCTCCTATATAGATAGATGAATTTGGAACCCTAAATCCAACATCGTTTGTAGTAGCTCTTTGAAACTTGAAAAAATAAAGGAGTTCTCAGTTTTGTCTCTATGGTTTGTTTCCGCTTCAAGTAGCCCTGGCACAGACTGAGGAAAAGCACTTTCATTGAGAGGGGTTTGCAAGCTTCCAAGAAATTACGAGTTTCCGAAATACCAGCAAATATTTTTTCACCCAATCTTGTTGATACTTGGTGGTAAGGACAAGTACACAAATCCCACTTGGCTCACCAAATTTTGTTCTTCTGGTTGAAGCATTCGTCTACAGTAGCAGTTTTTATTTTTAGGTTTTACTCTGTTCTCTCCTATATAGATAGATGAATTTGGAACTCTAAATCCAACATGGTTTGTAGTAGCTCTTTGAACCTTTAAAAAATAAAGGAGTTCTCAGTTTTGTCTCTATGGTTGGTTTCCTCTTCAAGTAGCCCTGGCACAGACTGAGGGAACGCACTTTCATTGAGAGGGGTGGCCAAGCTTCTATGAAATAACGAGTTTCCGAAATACCAGCAAATATTTTTTCACCCAAACTTGATGATACTTGGTGGTAAGGACAAGTACACAAATCCCACTTGGCTCACCAAATTTTGTTCTTCTAGGTTGAACCGTTCATCTACAGTAGCAGTTTTTATGGTTAGGTTTCACTCTGTTCTCTTCTATATAGATAGATTAATTTGGATCTCAAAATCCAACATGGTTTGTAGTAGCTCTTTGAAACTTGAAAAAATAAAGGAGTTCTCAGTTTTGTCTCTATGGTTTGTTTCCGCTTCAAGTAGCCCTATGCAGAGACTGTGGACAAGCACTTTCATTGAGAGGGGTTGCCAAGCTTCCAAGAAATTACGATTTTCCGAAATACCAGCAAATATTTTTTAACCCAATCTTGATGATACTTGGTGGTAATGACAAGTACACAAAACCCACTTGGCTCACCAAATTTTGTTCTTCTTGGTTGAAGCGTTCGTTTACAGTAGCAGTTTTTATTTTTAGGTTTCACTCTGTTCTCTCCTATATAGATAGATGAATTTGGAACTCTAAGTCCAACATGGTTTGTAGTAGCTCTTTGAAACTTGAAAAAATATAGGAGTTCTCAGTTTTGTCTCTATGGTTTGTTTCCTCTTCAAGTAGCCCTTCCATAGACTGAGGGAAAGCACTTTCATTGAGAGGGGTGGCCAAGATTCTAAGAAATAACGTGTTTCCAAAATCCAGAAAATATTTCTTCACCCAATCATGATGATACTTGGTGGTAATGACAAGTACACAAATCCCACTTGGCTCACCAAATTTTGTTCTTCTAGGTCGAAGCATTAGTTTACATTAGCAGTTTTTATTTTTAGGTTTCACTCTGTTCTCTCCTATATAAATAGATGAATTTGGAACTCTAAATCCAACATGGTTTGTAGTAGCTCTTTGAAACTTGAAAAAATATAGGAGTTCTCAGTTTTGTCTCTATGGTTTGTTTCCTCTTCAAGTAGCCCTGGCACAGACTGAGGGAAAGCACTTTCATTGAGAGGGGTGGCCAAGATTGTAAGAAATAACGAGTTTCCGAAATATCAGCAAATATTTTTTTCACCCAATCATGATGATACTTGGTGGTAAGGACAAGTACACAAATCCCACTTGGCTCACCAAATTTTGTTCTCCTAGGTTGAAGCGTTCATCTACAGTAGCTGTTTTTATATTTAGGTTTCACTCTGTTCTCTGCTATATAGATAGATGAATTTGGAACTCTGAATACAACATGGTTTGTAGTACCTCTTTGAAACTTGACAAAAGAAAGGAGTTCTCAGTTTTGTCTCTATGGTTTGTTTCCTCTTCAATTAGCCCTAGGCATCGACGGTGGAAAAGCACTTTCATTGAGAGGGGTTGCCAAGCTTCTAAGAAAGAACAAGTTTCCGAAATACCAGCCAATATTTTTTCACCCAATCTTGATGATACTTGGTGGTAATAACAATCCACAAAACCCACTTGGCTCACCAAATTTTGTTCTTCTAGGTTGAAGCGTTCGTTTTCAGTAGCAGTTTTTATTTTTAGGTATCACTCTGTTCTCTCCTATATAGATAGATGAATTTGGAACCCTAAATCCAACATCGTTTGTAGTAGCTCTTTGAAACTTGAAAAAATAAAGGAGTTCTCAGTTTTGTCTCTATGGTTTGTTTCCGCTTCAAGTAGCCCTGGCACAGACTGAGGAAAAGCACTTTCATTGAGAGGGGTTTGCAAGCTTCCAAGAAATTACGAGTTTCCGAAATACCAGCAAATATTTTTTCACCCAATCTTGTTGATACTTGGTGGTAAGGACAAGTACACAAATCCCACTTGGCTCACCAAATTTTGTTATTCTGGTTGAAGCATTCGTCTACAGTAGCAGTTTTTATTTTTAGGTTTTACTCTGTTCTCTCCTATATAGATAGATGAATTTGAAACTCTAAATCCAACATGGTTTGTAGTAGCTCTTTGAAACTTGACAAAATAAAGGAGTTCTCAGTTTTGTCTCTAGGATTTGTTTCTGCTTCAAGTAGCCCTAAACAGAGACTGTGGAAAAGCACTTTCATTGAGAGGGGTTGCCAAGCTTCTAAGAAATAACGCTTTTCCGAATTACCAGCAAATATTTTTTCACAAAATCTTGCTGATTCATGGTGGTAATGATCAGGACACAAATCCCACTTTTCTCACCAAATTTTGTTCTTCTAGGTTGAAGCGTTCGTCTACAGTAGCAGTTTTTATTTTTAGGTTTCACTCTGTTCTCTCCTATATAGATAGAAGAATTTGGAACTCTAAATCCAACATGGTTTGTAGTAGCTCTTTGAACCTTTAAAAAATAAAGGAGTTCTCAGTTTTGTCTCTATGGTTTGTTTCCTTCAAAGTAGCCCTGGAACAGACTGAGGGAAAGCACTTTCATTGAGAGGGGTGGCCAAGCTTGTAAGAAATAACGAGTTTCCGAAATACCAGCAAATATTTTTTCACCCAATCTTGATGATACTTGGTGGTAAGGACAAGTACACAAGTCCCACTTGACTCACCAAATTTTGTTCTTCTAGGTTGAAGCGTTCGTTTACAGTAGCAGTTTTTATTTTTAGGTTTCACTCTGTTCTCTCCTATATAGAGAGATGAATTTGGAACTCTAAATCCAACATGGTTTGTAGCAGCTCTTTGAAACTTGAAAAAATAAAGGAGTTCTCAGTTTTGTCTCTATGGTTTGTTTCCTCTTCAAGTAGCCCTGGCACAGACTGAGGGAAAGCACTTTCATTGAGAGGGGTGGCCAAGCTTCTATGAAATAACGAGTTTCCGAAATACCAGCAAATATTTTTTCACCCAAACTTGATGATACTTGGTAGTAAGGACAAGTACACAAATCCCACTTGGCTCACCAAATTTTGTTCTTCTAGGTTGAACCGTTCATCTACAGTAGCAGTTTTTATGTTTAGGTTTCACTCTGTTCTCTTCTATATAGATAGATTAATTTGGATCTCAAAATCCAACATGGTTTGTAGTAGCTCTTTGAAACTTGAAAAAATAAAGGAGTTCTCAGTTTTGTCTCTATGGTTTGTTTCCGCTTCAAGTAGCCCTATGCAGAGACTGTGGACAAGCACTTTCATTGAGAGGGGTTGCCAAGCTTCCAAGAAATTACGATTTTCCGAAATACCAGCAAATATTTTTTCACCCAATCTTGATGATACTTGGTGGTAATGACAAGTACACAAAACCCACTTGGCTCACCAAATTTTGTTCTTCTAGGTTGAAGCGTTCGTTTACAGTAGCAGTTTTTATTTTTAGGTTTCACTCTGTTCTCTCCTATATAGATAGATGAATTTGGAACTCTAAGTCCAACATGGTTTGTAGTAGCTCTTTGAAACTTGAAAAAATATAGGAGTTCTCAGTTTTGTCTCTATGGTTTGTTTCCTCTTCAAGTAGCCCTTCCATAGACTGAGGGAAAGCACTTTCATTGAGAGGGGTGGCCAAGATTCTAAGAAATAACGTGTTTCCAAAATCCAGAAAATATTTCTTCACCCAATCATGATGATACTTGGTGGTAATGACAAGTACACAAATCCCACTTGGCTCACCAAATTTTGTTCTTCTAGGTCGAAGCATTAGTTTACAGTAGCAGTTTTTATTTTTAGGTTTCACTCTGTTCTCTCCTATATAAATAGATGAATTTGGAACTCTAAATCCAACATGGTTTGTAGTAGCTCTTTGAAACTTGAAAAAATATAGGAGTTCTCAGTTTTGTCTGTATGGTTTGTTTCCTCTTCAAGTAGCCCTGGCACAGACTGAGGGAAAGCACTTTTATTGAGAGGGGTGGCCAAGATTGTAAGAAATAACGAGTTTCCGAAATATCAGCAAATATTTTTTTCACCCAATCATGATGATACTTGGTGGTAAGGACAAGTACACAAATCCCACTTGGCTCACCAAATTTTGTTCTTCTAGGTTTAAGCGTTCATCTACAGTAGCTGTTTTTATATTTAGGTTTCACTCTGTTCTCTGCTATATAGATAGATGAATTTGGAACTCTGAATACAACATGGTTTGTAGTACCTCTTTGAAACTTGACAAAAGAAAGGAGTTCTCAGTTTTCTCTCTATGGTTTGTTTCCTCTTCAATTAGCCCTAGGCATCGACGGTGGAAAAGCACTTTCATTGAGAGGGGTTGCCAAGCTTCTAAGAAAAAAAGAGTTTCCGAAATACCAGCAAATATTTTTTCACCCAATGTTGATGATAATTGGTGGTATGATCAGTACACAAACCCCACTTGGCTCACCGAATTTTGTTCTTCTAGGTTGAAGTGTTCGTCTACAGTAGCAGTTTTTATGTTTAGGTTTCACTCTGTTCTCTGCTATATAGATAGATGAATTTGGAACTCTAAATCCAACATGGTTTGTAGTGGCTCTTTGAAACGTGACAAAAAAAAAGGAGTTCTCAGTTTTCTCTCTATGGTTTCTTTCCTCTTCAAGTAGCCCTAGGCACAGACTGTGGAAAATCACTTTCATTGAGAGGGGTTGCCAAGCTTCTAAGAAATAACGAGTTTCCGAAATACCAGCAAATATTTTTTCACCCAATCTTGATGATACTTGGTGGTAATGACAGGTCCACAAATCCCACTTGGCTCACCAAATTTTGTTCTTCTAGGTTGAAGCGTTCGTTTACAGTAGCAGTTTTTATTTTTAGGTTTCACTCTGTTCTCTCCTATAAAGATAGATGAATTTGGAACTATAAATCCAACATGGTTTGTAGTAGCTCTTTGAAACTTGAAAAAATAAAGGAGTTCTCAGTTTTGTCTCTATGGTTTGTTTCCGCTTCAAGTAGCCCTGGCACAGACTGAGGAAAAGCACTTTCATTGAGAGGGGTGGCCAAGCTTCTAAGAAATAACGAGTTTCCGAAATACCAGCAAATATTTTTTCACCCAATCTTGTTGATACTTGGTGGTAAGGACAAGTACACAAATCCCACTTGGCTCACCAAATTTTCTTCTTCTGGTTGAAGCATTCGTCTACAGTAGCAGTTTTTATTTTTAGGTTTTACTCTGTTCTCTCCTATATAGATAGATGAATTTGGAACTCTAAATCCAACATGGTTTGTAGTAGCTCTTTGAAACTTGACAAAATAAAGGAGTTCTCAGTTTTGTCTCTATGATTTGTTTCTGCTTCAAGTAGCCCTAAACAGAGACTGTGGAAAAGCACTTTCATTGATAGGGGTTGCCAAGCTTCTAAGAAATAACGGGTTTCCCAATTACCAGCAAATATTTTTTCACAAAATCTTGATGATACATGGTGGTAATGATCAGTACACAAATCCCACTTGGCTCACCAAATTTTGTTCTTCTAGGATGAAGCGTTCGTCTACAGTAGCAGTTTTTATATTTAGGTTTCACTCTGTTCTCTCCTATATAGATAGATGAATTTGGAACTCCAAATCCAATATGGTTTGTAGTAGCTCTTTGAAACTTGACAAAATAAAGGAATTCTCAGTTTTGTCTCTATGGTTTGTTTCCTCTTCAACTACCCGTAGGAACCCACTGTGGAAAAGCACTTTCATTGAGAGGGGTTGCCAAGCTTCCAAGAAATTACGAGTATTCGAAATACCAGCAAATATTTTTTCACCCAATCTTGATGACACTTGGTGGTAAGGACAAGTACACAAATCCCACTTGGCTCACCAAATTTTGTTCTTCTAGGTTGAAGCGTTCGTTTACAGTAGAAGTTTTTATTTTTAGGTTTCACTCTGTTCTCTCCTATATAGATAGATGAATTTGGAACTCTGAATCCAACATGGTTTGTAGTAGCTCTTTGAACCTTGAAAAAATAAAGGAGTTCTCAGTTTTGTCTCTATGGTTTGTTTCCGCTTCAAGTAGCCCTGGCACAGACTGAGGAAAAGCACCTTCATTGAGAGGGGTGGCCAAGCTTCCAAGAAATTACGAGTTTTCGAAATACCAGCAAATATTTTTTCACCCAATCTTGATGATACTTGGTGGTAAGGACAAGTACACAAATCCCACTTGGCTCACCAAATTTTGTTCTTCTAGGTTGAAGCGTTCGTTTACAGTAGCAGTTTTTATTTTTAGGTTTCACTCTGTTCTCTCCTATATAGATAGATGAATTTGGAACTCTAAATCCAACATGGTTTGTAGTAGCTCTTTGAACCTTGAAAAAATAAGGGAGTTCTCAGTTTTGTCTCTATGGTTTGTTTCCTCTTCAAGTAGCCCTGGCACAGACTGAGGGAAAGCACTTTCATTGAGAGGGGTAGCCAATCTTCTAAGAAATAACGAGTTTCCGAAATACCAGCAAATATTTTTTCACCCAATCCTTATGATACTTGGTGGTAAGGACAAGTACACAAATCCCACTTGGCTCACCAAATTTTGTTCTTCTAGGTTGAAGCGTTCGTCTACAGTAGCAGTTTTTATGTTTAGGTTTCACTCTGTTCTCTCCTATATAGATAGATGATTTTGGAAATCTAAATCCAACATGGTTTGTAGTAGCTCTTTGAAACTTGAAAAAAAATAGGAGTTCTCAGTTTTGTCTCTATGGTTTGTTTCCTCTTCAAGTAGCCCTTCCATAGACTGAGGGAAAGCACTTTCATTGAGAGGGGTGGCCAAGATTCTAAGAAATAACGTGTTTCCAAAATCCAGAAAATATTTCTTCACCCAATCATGATGATACTTGGTGGTAATGACAAGTACACAAATCCCACTTGGCTCACCAAATTTTGTTCTTCTAGGTCGAAGCATTAGTTTACAGTAGCAGTTTTTATTTTTAGGTTTCACTCTGTTCTCTCCTATATAAATAGATGAATTTGGAACTCTAAATCCAACATGGTTTGTAGTAGCTCTTTGAAACTTGAAAAAATATAGGAGTTCTCAGTTTTGTCTGTATGGTTTGTTTCCTCTTCAAGTAGCCCTGGCACAGACTGAGGGAAAGCACTTTTATTGAGAGGGGTGGCCAAGATTGTAAGAAATAACGAGTTTCCGAAATATCAGCAAATATTTTTTTCACCCAATCATGATGATACTTGGTGGTAAGGACAAGTACACAAATCCCACTTGGCTCACCAAATTTTGTTCTTCTAGGTTTAAGCGTTCATCTACAGTAGCTGTTTTTATATTTAGGTTTCACTCTGTTCTCTGCTATATAGATAGATGAATTTGGAACTCTGAATACAACATGGTTTGTAGTACCTCTTTGAAACTTGACAAAAGAAAGGAGTTCTCAGTTTTGTCTCTATGGTTTGTTTCCTCTTCAATTAGCCCTAGGCATCGACGGTGGAAAAGCACTTTCATTGAGAGGGGTTGCCAAGCTTCTAAGAAAAAAAGAGTTTCCGAAATACCAGCAAATATTTTTTCACCCAATGTTGATGATAATTGGTGGTATGATCAGTACACAAACCCCACTTGGCTCACCGAATTTTGTTCTTCTAGGTTGAAGTGTTCGTCTACAGTAGCAGTTTTTATGTTTAGGTTTCACTCTGTTCTCTGCTATATAGATAGATGAATTTGGAACTCTAAATCCAACATGGTTTGTAGTGGCTCTTTGAAACGTGACAAAAAAAAGGAGTTCTCAGTTTTCTCTCTATGGTTTCTTTCCTCTTCAAGTAGCCCTAGGCACAGACTGTGGAAAATCACTTTCATTGAGAGGGGTTGCCAAGCTTCTAAGAAATAACGAGTTTCCGAAATACCAGCAAATATTTTTTCACCCAATCTTGATGATACTTGGTGGTAATGACAGGTCCACAAATCCCACTTGGCTCACCAAATTTTGTTCTTCTAGGTTGAAGCGTTCGTTTACAGTAGCAGTTTTTATTTTTAGGTTTCACTCTGTTCTCTCCTATAAAGATAGATGAATTTGGAACTATAAATCCAACATGGTTTGTAGTAGCTCTTTGAAACTTGAAAAAATAAAGGAGTTCTCAGTTTTGTCTCTATGGTTTGTTTCCGCTTCAAGTAGCCCTGGCACAGACTGAGGAAAAGCACTTTCATTGAGAGGGGTGGCCAAGCTTCTAAGAAATAACGAGTTTCCGAAATACCAGCAAATATTTTTTCACCCAATCTTGTTGATACTTGGTGGTAAGGACAAGTACACAAATCCCACTTGGCTCACCAAATTTTCTTCTTCTGGTTGAAGCATTCGTCTACAGTAGCAGTTTTTATTTTTAGGTTTTACTCTGTTCTCTCCTATATAGATAGATGAATTTGGAACTCTAAATCCAACATGGTTTGTAGTAGCTCTTTGAAACTTGACAAAATAAAGGAGTTCTCAGTTTTGTCTCTATGATTTGTTTCTGCTTCAAGTAGCCCTAAACAGAGACTGTGGAAAAGCACTTTCATTGATAGGGGTTGCCAAGCTTCTAAGAAATAACGGGTTTCCCAATTACCAGCAAATATTTTTTCACAAAATCTTGATGATACATGGTGGTAATGATCAGTACACAAATCCCACTTGGCTCACCAAATTTTGTTCTTCTAGGATGAAGCGTTCGTCTACAGTAGCAGTTTTTATATTTAGGTTTCACTCTGTTCTCTCCTATATAGATAGATGAATTTGGAACTCCAAATCCAATATGGTTTGTAGTAGCTCTTTGAAACTTGACAAAATAAAGGAATTCTCAGTTTTGTCTCTATGGTTTGTTTCCTCTTCAACTACCCGTAGGAACCCACTGTGGAAAAGCACTTTCATTGAGAGGGGTTGCCAAGCTTCCAAGAAATTACGAGTATTCGAAATACCAGCAAATATTTTTTCACCCAATCTTGATGACACTTGGTGGTAAGGACAAGTACACAAATCCCACTTGGCTCACCAAATTTTGTTCTTCTAGGTTGAAGCGTTCGTTTACAGTAGAAGTTTTTATTTTTAGGTTTCACTCTGTTCTCTCCTATATAGATAGATGAATTTGGAACTCTGAATCCAACATGGTTTGTAGTAGCTCTTTGAACCTTGAAAAAATAAAGGAGTTCTCAGTTTTGTCTCTATGGTTTGTTTCCGCTTCAAGTAGCCCTGGCACAGACTGAGGAAAAGCACCTTCATTGAGAGGGGTGGCCAAGCTTCCAAGAAATTACGAGTTTTCGAAATACCAGCAAATATTTTTTCACCCAATCTTGATGATACTTGGTGGTAAGGACAAGTACACAAATCCCACTTGGCTCACCAAATTTTGTTCTTCTAGGTTGAAGCGTTCGTTTACAGTAGCAGTTTTTATTTTTAGGTTTCACTCTGTTCTCTCCTATATAGATAGATGAATTTGGAACTCTAAATCCAACATGGTTTGTAGTAGCTCTTTGAACCTTGAAAAAATAAGGGAGTTCTCAGTTTTGTCTCTATGGTTTGTTTCCTCTTCAAGTAGCCCTGGCACAGACTGAGGGAAAGCACTTTCATTGAGAGGGGTAGCCAATCTTCTAAGAAATAACGAGTTTCCGAAATACCAGCAAATATTTTTTCACCCAATCCTTATGATACTTGGTGGTAAGGACAAGTACACAAATCCCACTTGGCTCACCAAATTTTGTTCTTCTAGGTTGAAGCGTTCGTCTACAGTAGCAGTTTTTATGTTTAGGTTTCACTCTGTTCTCTCCTATATAGATAGATGATTTTGGAAATCTAAATCCAACATGGTTTGTAGTAGCTCTTTGAAACTTGAAAAAAAATAGGAGTTCTCAGTTTTGTCTCTATGGTTTGTTTCCTCTTCAAGTAGCCCTGGCACAGACTGAGGGAAAGCACTTTCATTGAGAGGGGTGGCCAAGATTCTAAGAAATAACGAGTTTCCGAAATACCAGCAAATATTTTTTCAACCAATCATGACGATACTTGGTGGTAAGGACAAGTACACAAATCCCACTTGGCTCACCAAATTTTGTTCTTCTAGGTTGAAGCGTTCATCTACAGTAGCTGTTTTTATATTTAGGTTTCACTCTGTTCTCTGCTATAGATAGATGAATTTGGAACTGTGAATACAACATGGTTTGTAGTACCTATTTGAAACTTGACAAAATAAAGGAGTTCTCTGTTTTGTCTCTATGGTTTGTTTCCTCTTCAATTAGCCCTAGGCATCGACGGTGGAAAAGCACTTTCATTGAGAGGGGTTGCGAAGCTTGTAAGAAATAACGAGTTTCCGAAATACCAGCAAATATTTTTTCACCCAATGTTGATGATACTTGGTGGTAATGATCAGTACACAAACCACACTTGGCTCACCAAATTTTGTTCTTCTAGGTTGAAGCGTTCGTCTACAGTAGCAGTTTTTATGTTTAGGTTTCACTCTGTTCTCTGCTACATAGATAGATGAATTTGGAACTCTAAATCCAACATGGTTTGTAGTAGCTCTTTGAAACTTGACAAAATAAAGAAGTTCTCAGTTTTGTCTCTATGGTTTGTTTCCGCTTCAAGTAGCCCTATGCAGAGACTGTGGACAAGCACTTTCATTGAGATTGGTTGCCAAGCTTCCAAGAAATTACGATTTTCCGAAATACCAGCAAATATTTTTTCACCCAATCTTGATGATACGTGGTGGTAATGACAAGTCGACAAATCCCACTTGGCTCACCAAATTTTGTTCTTCTAGGTTGAAGCATTCGTCTACAGTGGCAGTTTTTATGTTTAGGTTTCACTCTGTTCTCTCCTATATAGATAGATGAATTTGGAACTCCAAATCCAATATGGTTTGTAGTAGCTCTTTGAAACTTGACAAAATAAAGGAGTTCTCAGTTTTGTCTCTATGGTTTGTTTCCTCTTCAACTACCCGTAGGAACAGACTGTGGAAAAGCACTTTCATTGAGAGGGGTTGCCAAGCTTCCAAGAAATTACGAGTTTTCGAAATACCAGCAAATATTTTTTCACGAAATCTTGATGATACTTGGTGGTAAGGACAAGTACACAAATCCCACTTGGCTCACCAAATTTTGTTCTTCTAGGTTGAAGCGTTCGTTTACAGTAGCAGTTTTTATTTTTAGGTTTCACTCTGTTCTCTCCTATATAGATAGATGAATTTGGAACTCTAAATCCAACATGGTTTGTAGTAGCTCTTTGAACCTTGAAAAAATAAAGGAGTTCTCAGTTTTGTCTCCATGGTTTGTTTCCTCTTCAAGTAGCCCTGGCACAGACTGAGGGAAAGCACTTTCATTGAGAGGGGTAGCCAAGCTTCTAAGAAATAACGAGTTTCCGAAATACCAGCAAATATTTTTTCACCCAATCTTGATGATACTTGGTGGTAATGATCAGTACACAAACCCCACTTGGCTCACCAAATTTTGTTCTTCTAGGTTGAAGCGTTCGTCTACAGTAGCAGTTTTTATGTTTAGGTTTCACTCTGTTCTCTCCTATATAGAGAGATGAAATTGGAACTCTAAATCCAACATGGTTTGTAGCAGCTCTTTGAAACTTGAAAAAATAAAGTAGTTCTCAGTTTTGTCTCTATGGTTTGTTTCCTCTTCAAGTAGCCCTGGCACAGACTGAGGGAAAGCACTTTCATTGAGAGGGTGGCCAAGCTTCTAAGAAATAACGAGTTTCCGAAATACCAGCAAATATTTTTTCACCCAATCTTGATGATACTTGGTGGTAAGGAAAAGTACACAAATCCCACTTGGCTCACCAAATTTTGTTCTTCTAGGTTGAACCGTTCGTCTACAGTAGCAGTTTTTATGTTTAGGTTTCACTCTGTTCTCTTCTATATAGATAGATTAATTTGGAACTCTAAATCCAACATGGTTTGTAGTAGCTCTTTGAAACTTGAAAAAATAAAGGAGTTCTCAGTTTTGTCTCTATGGTTTGTTTCCGCTTCAAGTAGCCCTATGCAGAGACTGTGGACAAGCACTTTCATTGCGAGGGGTTGCCAAGCTTCCAAGAAATTACGATTTTCCGAAATACCAGCAAATATTTTTTCACCCAATCTTGATGATACTTGGTGGTAATGACAAGTACACAAATCCCACTTGGCTCACCAAATTTTGTTCTTCTAGGTTGAAGCGTTCGTCTACAGTAGCAGTTTTTATGTTTAGGTTTCACTCTGTTCTCTGCTATATAGATAGATGAAATTGGAACTCTAAATCCAACATGGTTTGTAGTAGCTCTTTGAAACTTGACAAAATAAAGGAGTTCTCAGTGTTGTCTCTATGGTTTGTTTCCGCTTCAAGTAGCCCTATGCAGAGACTGTGGACAAGCACTTTCATTGAGAGGGGTTGCCAAGCTTCCAAGAAATTACGATTTTCCGAAATACCAGCAAATATTTTTTCACCCAATCTTGATGATACGTGGTGGTAATGAAAAGTCCACAAATCCCACTTGGCTCACCAAATTTTGTTCTTCTAGGTTGAAGCATTCGTCTACAGTGGCAGTTTTTATGTTTAGGTTTCACTCTGTTCTCTCCTATATAGATAGATGAATTTGGAACCCAAAATCCAACATCGTTTTTAGTAGCTCTTTGAAACTTGAAAAAATAAAGGAGTTCTCAGTTTTGTCCCTATGGTTTGTTTCCGCTTCAAGTAGCCCTGGCACAGACTGAGGAAAAGCACTTTCATTGAGAGGGGTGGCCAAGCTTCTAAGAAATAACGAGTTTCCGAAATACCAGCAAATATTTTTTCACCCAATCTTGTTGATACTTCGTGGTAAGGACAAGTACACAAATCCCACTTGGCTCACCAAATTTTGTTCTTCTGGTTGAAGCTTTCGTCTACAGGAGTAGTTTTTATTTTTAGGTTTTACTCTGTTCTCTCCTATATAGATAGATGAATTTGGAACTCTAAATCCAACATGGTTTGTAGTAGCTCTTTGAAAATTGACAAAATAAAGGAGTTCTCAGTTTTGTCTCTATGATTTCTTTCTGCTTAAAGTAGCCCTAAACAGAGACTGTGAAAAGCACTTTCATTGAGAGGTGTTGCCAAGCTTCTAAGAAATAACGCGTTTCTGAATTACCAGCAAATATTTTTTCACAAAATCTTGATGCTACATGGTGGTAATGATCAGGACACAAATCCCACTTGGCTCACCAAATTTTGTTCTTCTAGGTTGAAGCGTTCGTCTACAGTAGCAGTATTTATATTTAGGTTTCACTCTGTTCTCCCCTATATAGATAGATGAATTTGGAACTCCAAATCCAATATGGTTTGTAGTAGCTCTTTGAAACTTGACAAAATAAAGGAGTTCTCAGTTTTGTCTCTATGGTTTGTTTCCTCTTCAACTACCCGTAGGAACAGACTGTGGAAAAGCACTTTCATTGAGAGGGGTTGCCAAGCTTCCAAGAAATTACGAGTTTTCGAAATACCAGCAAATATTTTTTCACCCAATCTTGATGATACTTGGTGGTAAGGACAAGTACACAAATCCCACTTGGCTCACCAAATTTTGTTCTTCTAGGTTGAAGCGTTCGTTTACAGTAGCAGTTTTTATTTTTAGGTTTCACTCTGTTCTCTCCTATATAGATAGATGAATTTGGAACTCTAAATCCAACATGGTTTGTAGTAGCTCTTTGAACCTTGAAAAAATAAAGGAGTTCTCAGTTTTGTCTCTATGGTTTGTTTCCTCTTCAAGTAGCCCTGGCACAGACTGAGGGAAAGCACTTTCATTGAGAGGGGTAGCCAAGCTTCTAAGAAATAACGAGTTTCCGAAATACCAGCAAATATTTTTTCACCCAATCTTGATGATACTTGGTGGTTATGATCAGTACACAAACCCCACTTGGCTCACCAAATTTTGTTCTTCTAGGTTGAAGCGTTCGTCTACAGTAGCAGTTTTTATGTTTAGGTTTCACTCTGTTCTCTCCTATATAGAGAGATGAAATTGGAACTCTAAATCCAACATGGTTTGTAGTAGCTCTTTGAAACTTGAAAAAATAAAGTAGTTCTCAGTTTTGTCTCTATGGTTTGTTTCCTCTTCAAGTAGCCCTGGCACAGACTGAGGGAAAGCACTTTCATTGAGAGGGTTCCCAAGCTTCTAAGAAATAACGAGTTTCCGAAATACCAGCAAATATTTTTTCACCCAATCTTGATGATACTTGGTGGTAAGGACAAGTACACAAATCCCACTTGGCTCACCAAATTTTGTTCTTCTAGATTGAACCGTTCGTCTACAGTAGCAGTTTTTATGTTTAGGTTTCACTCTGTTCTCTTCTATATAGATAGATGAATTTGGAACTCTAAATCCAACATGGTTTGTAGTAGCTCTTTGAAACTTGACAAAATAAAGGAGTTCTCAGTTTTGTCTCTATGATTTCTTTCTGCTTAAAGTAGCCCTAAACAGAGACTGTGAAAAGCACTTTCATTGAGAGGGGTTGCCAAGCTTCTAAGAAATAACGCGTTTCTGAATTACCAGCAAATATTTTTTCACAAAATCTTGATGCTACATGGTGGTAATGATCAGGACACAAATCCCACTTGGCTCACCAAATTTTGTTCTTCTAGGTTGAAGCGTTCGTCTACAGTAGCAGTTTTTATATTTAGGTTTCACTCTGTTCTCTCCTATATAGATAGATGAATTTGGAGCTCCAAATCCAATATGGTTTGTAGTAGCTCTTTGAAACTTGAAAAAAAAAAGGAGTTCTCAGTTTTGTCTCTATGTTTGTTTCCGCTTCAAGTAGCCCTATGCAGAGACTGTGGACAAGCACTTTCATTGAGAGGGGTTGCCAAGCTTCCAAGAAATTACGATTTTCCGAAATACCAGCAAATATTTTTTCACCCAATCTTGATGATACTTGCTGGTAATGACAGGTCCACAAATCTCACTTGGCTCACCAAATTTTGTTCTTCTAGGTTGAAGCGTTCGTTTACAGTAGCAGTTTTTATTTTTAGGTTTCACTCTGTTCTCTCCTATAAAGATAGATGAATTTGGAACTCTAAATCCAACATGGTTTGTAGTAGCTCTTTGAAACTTGACAAAATAAAGGAGTTCTCAGTTTTGTCTCTATGGTTTGTTTCCTCTACAAGTAACCCTAGGAACACACTGTGGAAAAGCACGTTCATTGAGTGGGGTTGCCAAGCTTCTAAGAAATAACGAGTTTCCGAAATACCAGCAAATAATTTTTTCACGCAATCTTGATGACACTTTGTGGTAATGATCAGTACAGAAATCCCACATGGCTCACCAAATTTTGTTCTTCTAGTTTGAAGCGTTCGTCTACAGTAGCAGTTTTTATGTTTAGGTTTCACTCTGTTCTCTGCTATATAGATAGATGAATTTGGATCTCTAAATCCAACATGGTTTGTAGTGGCTCTTTGAATCTTGACAAAGTAAAGGAGTTCTCAGTTTTGTCTCTGTGGTTTGTTTCCTCTTCAAGTAGCCATAGGAACACACTGTGGAAAAGCACTTTCATTGAGAGGGGTTGCCAAGCTTCTAAGAAATAACGAGTTTCCGAAATACCAGCAAATATTTTTTCACCCAATCATGATGATACTTGGTGGTAAGGACAAGTACACAATTCCTTCTTGGCTCACCAAATTTTGTTCTTCTAGGTTGAAGTGTTCGTCTTCAGTAGCAGTTTTTATGTTTAGGTTTCACTCTGTTCTCTCCTATATAGATAGATGAATTTGGAACTCTAAATCCAACATGGTTTGTAGTAGCTATTTGAAACTTGACAAAATAAAGGAGTTCTCAGTTTTGTCTCTATGATTTGTTTAAGCTTCAAGTAGCCCTAAGCAGAGACTGTGGAAAAGCACTTTCATTGAGAGGGGTTGCCAAGCTTCCAAGAAATTACGAGTTTCCGAAATACCAGCAAATTGTTTTTTCACCCAATCTTGATGATACGTGGTGGTAATGACAAGTCCACAAATCCCACTTGGCTCACCAAATTTTGTTCTTCGAAGTTGAAGCGTTCGTTTACAGTAGCAGTTTTATTTTTAGGTTTCACTCTGTTCTCTCCTATATCGATAGATAAATTTGGAACTCTAAATCCAACATGGTTTGTAGTAGCTCTTTGAAACTTGACAAAATAAAGGAGTTCTCAGTTTTGTCTCCATGATTTGTTTCTGCTTCATGTAGCCCTAAGCAGAGACTGTGGAAAATCACTTTCTTTGAAAGGGGTTGCCAAGCTTCCAGAAATTACGAGTTTCCTAAATACCAGCAAATATTTTGTCACCCAATGTTGATGATACGTGGTGGTAACGATCGGTAAAAAAGTCCCACTTGGCTCACCAAATTTTGTTCTTCTAGGTTGAAGCGTTCGTCTACAGTAGCAGTTTTTATATTTAGTTTTCACTCTGTTCTCTGCTTTATAGATAGATGAATTTGGAACTCTAAATCCAACATAGTTTGTAGTAGCTCTTTGAAACTTGACAAAATAAAGGAGTTCTCAGTTTTGTCTCTATTTTTTGTTTCCTCTTCAAGTACCCTAAGCAATGACTGTGGAAAAGCACTTTATTGAGAGGGGTTGCCAAGCTTCTAAGAAATAACGAGTTTCCGAAATACCAGCAAATATTTTTTCACCCAATGTTGATGATACTTGGTGGTAATGATCAGTACACAAATCCCATTTGGCTCACCAAATTTTGTTCTTCTAGGTTGAAGCGTTCGTCTTCAGTAGCAGTTTTTAGGTTTAGGTTTCACTCTCTTCTCTCCTATATAGATAGATGAATTTGGAACTCTAAATCCAACATAGTTTGTAGTAGCTTTTTGAAACTTGAAAAAATGAAGGAGTTCTCACTTTTGTCTCTATGGTTTGTTTCCGCTTCTAGTAGCCCTATGCAGAGACTGTGGAGAAGCACTTTCATTGAGAGGGGTTGCCAATCTTCCAAGAAATTACGATTTTCCGAAATACCAGCAAATATTTTTTCACCCAATCTTGATGATACGTGGTGGTAATGACAAGTCCACAAATCCCACGTGGCTCACCAAATTTTGTTCTTCTAGGTTGAAGCGTTCGTTTAGAGTAGCAGTTTTTATTTTTAGGTTTCACTCTTTTCTCTCCTATAAAGATAGATGAATTTGGAACTCTAAATCCAACATGGTTTGTAGTAGATCTTTGAAACTTGACAAAATAAAGGAGTTCTCAGTTTTGTCTCTATGATTTGTTTCCGCTTCAAGTAGCCCTAAGCAGTGACTGTGTGGAAAAGCAATTTCATTGAGAGGGGTTGCAAACCTTCCAAGAAATTACGAGTTTCCGAAATACCAGCAAATATTTTTTCACCCAATCTTGATGATACTTGGTAGTAATGATCAGTACACAAATCCCACTTGGCTCACCAAATTTTGTTCTTCTAGGTTGAAGCGTTCATCTACAGTAGCAGTTTTTATTTTTAGGTTTTACTCTGTTCTCTGCTATATTGATAGATGAATTTGGGACTGAAATCCAACATGGTTTGCAGTAGCTCTTTGAAACTTGAGAAAATAAAGAGTTCTCAGTTTTGTCTCTATGGTTTGTTTCCTCTTCAAGTAGCCCTAGGCACAGACTGTGGAAAAGCACTTTCATTGAGAGGGGTTGTAAGATTCTAAGAAATAACGAGTTTCCGAAATACCAGCAAACATTTTTTCACCCAATGTTGATGATACGTGGTGGTAATGACAATACACAAATCCTACTTGGCTGACCAAAATTTGTTCTTCTAGGTTGAAGCGTTCGTTTAGAGAAGCAGTTTTTATTTTTAGGTTTCACTCTGTTCTCTCCTATATAGATAGATGAATTTGGAACTCTAAATCCAACATGGTTTGTAGTAGCTCTGTGAAACTTGACAAAATAAAGGAGTTCTCAATTTTGTCTCTATGACTTTTTTTCGCTTCATGTAGCCCTAAGCAGAGACTGTGGAAAAGCACTTTCATTGAAAGGGGTTGCCAAACTTCCAAGAAATTATGAACTTCCGAAATACCAGCAAATATTTTTGCACCCAATGTTGATGATACTTGGTGGTAATGATCAGTTCACAAAACCCACTTGGCTCACCAAATTTTGTTCTTCTAGGTTGAAGCGTTCGTCTACAGTAGCAGTTTTTATATTTAGGTTTCTCTCTGTTCTCTCCTATATTGATGGATGAATTTGGAACTCTAAATCCAAAATGGTGTGTAATAGCTCTTTGAAACTTGACAAAATAAAGGAGTTCTCAGTTTTGTCTCTATGGTTTGTTTCCTCTTCAAGTAGCCCTAGGCACAGACTGTGGAAAAACACTTTCATTGAGAGGGGTTGCCAAGCTTCTAAGAAATAACGAGTTTCCGAAATACCAGCAAATATTTTTTCACCCAATCTTGATGATACTTGGTGGTGATAATCAGTACACAAATCCCAATGGCTCACCAAATTTTGTTCTTCTAGTTTGAAGCGTTCGTCTACAGTAGCAATTTTTATATTTAGGTTTCACTCTGTTCTCTCCTATACAGATGGATAAATTTGGAACTCCAAATCCAACATGGTTTGTAGTAGCACGTTGAAACTTGACAAAATAAAGGAGTTCTCAGTTTTGTCTCTATGATTTGTTTCCGATTCAAGTAGCATTAAGCAGAGACTGTGGAAAAGCACTTTCATTGAGAGGGGTTGCCAAGCTTCCAGAAATTACGAGTTTCCGAAATACCAGCAAATATTTTTTCACCCAATCTTGATGATACTTGGTGGTAATAATCAGAACACAAATCCCACTTGGCTCACCAAATTTTGTTCTTCTAGGTTGAAGCGTTCATCTACAGTAGCAGTTTTCATATTTAGGTTTCACTCTGTTCTCTGCTATATTGATAGATGAATTTGGAACTCTGAATCCAACATGGTTTGTAGTAGCTCTTTGAAACTTGACAAAAGAAAAGAGTTCTCAGTTTTGTCTCTATGGTTTGTTTCCTCTTCAATTAGCCCTAGGCACCGACGGTGGAAAAACACTTTCATTGAGAGTGGTTGCCAAGCTTCTAAGAAATAACGAGTTTCCGAAATACCAGCAAATATTTTTTCACCCAATCTTGATGATACTTGGTGGTAATGATCAGTACACAAATCCGACTTGGCTCACCAAATTTTGTTCTTGTACTTTGAAGCATTCGTTTACAGTAGCAGTTTTTATTTTTAGGTTTCACTCTGTTCTCTCCTATATAGATTGATGAATTTGGAACTCTAAATCCTACATGGTTTGTAGTAGCTCTTTGAAACTTGAAAAAATAAAGGAGGTCTCACTTTTGTCTCTATGGATTGTTTCCTCTTTAAGTAGCCCTAGGCACTGACTGTGGAAAAGCACTTTCATTGAGAGGGGTTGCCAAGCTTCCAATAAATTACGATTTTCCGAAATACCAGCAAATATTTTTTTCACCCAATGTTGATGATACTTGGTGGTAATGATCAGTACACAAATCCCACTTGGCTCACAAAATATTGTTCTTCCAGTTTGAAACGTTCGTCTACAGTAGCAGTTTTTATGTTTAGGTTTCACTCTGTACTCTGCTATACAGATAGATGAATTTGGAACTCTAAATCCAACATGGTTTGTAGTGGCTCTTTGAAACTTGACAAAATAAAGGAGTTCTCAGTTTTGTCTCTATGATTTGTTTCCGCTTCAAGTAGCCCTAAGCAGTGACTGTGGAAAAGCACTTTCTTTGAGAGGGGTTGCCAAGCTTCTAAGAAATAACGAGTTTCCGAAATACCAGAAAATATTTTTTCACCCAATCTTGATGATACTTGGTGGTGATGATCAGTACACAAATCCCAATGGCTCATCAAATTTTTTTCTTCTAGGTTGAAGCGTTCGTCTACAGTAGCAATTTTTATATTTAGGTTTCACTCTGTTCTCTGCTATACAGATGGATGAATTTGGAACTCTAAATCCAACATGGTTTGTAGTGGCTCTTTGAAACTTGACAAAACAAAGGAGTTCTCAGTTTTGTCTCTATGGTTTGTTTCCTCTTCAAGTAGCCCTAGGCAGAGACTGAGGAATAGCACTCTCAGTGAAAGAGGTTGCCAAGATTTTATGAAATAACTAGTTTCCGATATACCAGGAAAGGTTTTTTCACCCAATCTTGATAATACTTGGTGGAAATGATCAGTACACAAATCCCACTAGGCTCACCAAATTTTGTTCTTCTAGGTTGAAGCGTTCATCTACATTAGCAGTTATTATATTTAGGTTTCACTCTGTTCTCTGCTATATAGATAGATGAATATGGAACTCTAAATCCAACATGGTTTGAAGTAGCTCTTTGAAACTTGACAAAATAAAGGAGTTCTCAGTTTTCTCTCTATGGTTTGATTCCTCTTCAAGTAGCCCTAGGCACAGACGGTGGAAAAGCACTTTCATTGAGAGGGGTTGCCAATCTTCCAAGAAATAACGAGTTTCGGAAATACCAGCAAATATTTTTTCACCCAATGTTGATGATACTTGGTGGTAATGACAGTACACAAATCCCACTTGGCTCACCAAATGCTGTTCTTCTAGGCTGAAGCGTTCATCTACAGTAGCAGTTTTTATTTTTAGGTTTTACTCTGTTCTCTGCTATATTGATAGATGAATTTGGGACTGAAATCCAACATGGTTTGCAGTAGCTCTTTGAAACTTGACTAAATAAAGGAGTTCTCAGTTTTGTGTCTATGGTTTGTTTCCTCTTCAAGTAGCCCTAGGCACAGACTGTGGAAAAGCACTTTCATTGAGAGGGGTTGCCAAGATTCTAAGAAATAACGAGTTTCCGAAATACCAGCAAACATTTTTTCACCCAATGTTGATGATACGTGGTGGTAATGACAATACACAAATCCTACTTGGCTGACCAAAATTTGTTCTTCTAGGTTGAAGCGTTCGTTTAGAGAAGCAGTTTTTATTTTTAGGTTTCACTCTGTTCTCTCCTATATAGATAGATGAATTTGGAACTCTAAATCCAACATGGTTTGTAGTAGCTCTGTGAAACTTGACAAAATAAAGGAGTTCTCAGTTTTGTCTCTATGACTTTTTTTCGCTTCATGTAGCCCTAAGCAGAGACTGTGGAAAAGCACTTTCATTGAAAGGGGTTGCCAAACTTCCAAGAAATTATGAACTTCCGAAATACCAGCAAATATTTTTGCACCCAATGTTGATGATACTTGGTGGTAATGATCAGTTCACAAAACCCACTTGGCTCACCAAATTTTGTTCTTCTAGGTTGAAGCGTTCGTCTACAGTAGCAGTTTTTATATTTAGGTTTCTCTCTGTTCTCTCCTATATTGATGGATGAATTTGGAACTCTAAATCCAAAATGGTGTGTAATAGCTCTTTGAAACTTGACAAAATAAAGGAGTTCTCAGTTTTGTCTCTATGGTTTGTTTCCTCTTCAAGTAGCCCTAGGCACAGACTGTGGAAAAACACTTTCATTGAGAGGGGTTGCCAAGCTTCTAAGAAATAACGAGTTTCCGAAATACCAGCAAATATTTTTTCACCCAATCTTGATGATACTTGGTGGTGATAATCAGTACAAAAATCCCAATGGCTCACCAAATTTTGTTCTTCTAGTTTGAAGCGTTCGTCTACAGTAGCAATTTTTATATTTAGGTTTCACTCTGTTCTCTCCTATACAGATGGATAAATTTGGAACTCCAAATCCAACATGGTTTGTAGTAGCACGTTGAAACTTGACAAAATAAAGGAGTTCTCAGTTTTGTCTCTATGATTTGTTTCCGATTCAAGTAGCATTAAGCAGAGACTGTGGAAAAGCACTTTCATTGAGAGGGGTTGCCAAGCTTCCAGAAATTACGAGTTTCCGAAATACCAGCAAATATTTTTTCACCCAATCTTGATGATACTTGGTGGTAATAATCAGAACACAAATCCCACTTGGCTCACCAAATTTTGTTCTTCTAGGTTGAAGCGTTCATCTACAGTAGCAGTTTTCATATTTAGGTTTCACTCTGTTCTCTGCTATATTGATAGATGAATTTGGAACTCTGAATCCAACATGGTTTGTAGTAGCTCTTTGAAACTTGACAAAAGAAAAGAGTTCTCAGTTTTGTCTCTATGGTTTGTTTCCTCTTCAATTAGCCCTAGGCACCGACGGTGGAAAAACACTTTCATTGAGAGTGGTTGCCAAGCTTCTAAGAAATAACGAGTTTCCGAAATACCAGCAAATATTTTTTCACCCAATCTTGATGATACTTGGTGGTAATGATCAGTACACAAATCCGACTTGGCTCACCAAATTTTGTTCTTGTACTTTGAAGCATTCGTTTACAGTAGCAGTTTTTATTTTTAGGTTTCACTCTGTTCTCTCCTATATAGATTGATGAATTTGGAACTCTAAATCCTACATGGTTTGTAGTAGCTCTTTGAAACTTGAAAAAATAAAGGAGGTCTCACTTTTGTCTCTATGGATTGTTTCCTCTTTAAGTAGCCCTAGGCACTGACTGTGGAAAAGCACTTTCATTGAGAGGGGTTGCCAAGCTTCCAATAAATTACGATTTTCCGAAATACCAGCAAATATTTTTTTCACCCAATGTTGATGATACTTGGTGGTAATGATCAGTACACAAATCCCACTTGGCTCACAAAATATTGTTCTTCCAGTTTGAAACGTTCGTCTACAGTAGCAGTTTTTATGTTTAGGTTTCACTCTGTACTCTGCTATACAGATAGATGAATTTGGAACTCTAAATCCAACATGGTTTGTAGTGGCTCTTTGAAACTTGACAAAATAAAGGAGTTCTCAGTTTTGTCTCTATGATTTGTTTCCGCTTCAAGTAGCCCTAAGCAGTGACTGTGGAAAAGCACTTTCTTTGAGAGGGGTTGCCAAGCTTCTAAGAAATAACGAGTTTCCGAAATACCAGAAAATATTTTTTCACCCAATCTTGATGATACTTGGTGGTGATGATCAGTACACAAATCCCAATGGCTCATCAAATTTTTTTCTTCTAGGTTGAAGCGTTCGTCTACAGTAGCAATTTTTATATTTAGGTTTCACTCTGTTCTCTGCTATACAGATGGATGAATTTGGAACTCTAAATCCAACATGGTTTGTAGTGGCTCTTTGAAACTTGACAAAACAAAGGAGTTCTCAGTTTTGTCTCTATGGTTTGTTTCCTCTTCAAGTAGCCCTAGGCAGAGACTGAGGAATAGCACTCTCAGTGAAAGAGGTTGCCAAGATTTTATGAAATAACTAGTTTCCGATATACCAGGAAAGGTTTTTTCACCCAATCTTGATAATACTTGGTGGAAATGATCAGTCCACAAATCCCACTAGGCTCACCAAATTTTGTTCTTCTAGGTTGAAGCGTTCATCTACATTAGCAGTTATTATATTTAGGTTTCACTCTGTTCTCTGCTATATAGATAGATGAATATGGAACTCTAAATCCAACATGGTTTGAAGTAGCTCTTTGAAACTTGACAAAATAAAGGAGTTCTCAGTTTTCTCTCTATGGTTTGATTCCTCTTCAAGTAGCCCTAGGCACAGACGGTGGAAAAGCACTTTCATTGAGAGGGGTTGCCAATCTTCCAAGAAATAACGAGTTTCGGAAATACCAGCAAATATTTTTTCACCCAATGTTGATGATACTTGGTGGTAATGACAGTACACAAATCCCACTTGGCTCACCAAATGCTGTTCTTCTAGGCTGAAGCGTTCATCTACAGTAGCAGTTTTTATTTTTAGGTTTTACTCTGTTCTCTGCTATATTGATAGATGAATTTGGGACTGAAATCCAACATGGTTTGCAGTACCTCATTGAAACTTGACTAAATAAAGGAGTTCTCAGTTTTGTGTCTATGGTTTGTTTCCTCTTCAAGTAGCCCTAGGCACAGACTGTGGAAAAGCACTTTCATTGAGAGGGGTTGCCAAGATTCTAAGAAATAACGAGTTTCCGAAATACCAGCAAACATTTTTTCACCCAATGTTGATGATACGTGGTGGTAATGACAATACACAAATCCTACTTGGCTGACCAAAATTTGTTCTTCTAGGTTGAAGCGTTCGTTTAGAGAAGCAGTTTTTATTTTTAGGTTTCACTCTGTTCTCTCCTATATAGATAGATGAATTTGGAACTCTAAATCCAACATGGTTTGTAGTAGCTCTGTGAAACTTGACAAAATAAAGGAGTTCTCAATTTTGTCTCTATGACTTTTTTTCGCTTCATGTAGCCCTAAGCAGAGACTGTGGAAAAGCACTTTCATTGAAAGGGGTTGCCAAACTTCCAAGAAATTATGAACTTCCGAAATACCAGCAAATATTTTTGCACCCAATGTTGATGATACTTGGTGGTAATGATCAGTTCACAAAACCCACTTGGCTCACCAAATTTTGTTCTTCTAGGTTGAAGCGTTCGTCTACAGTAGCAGTTTTTATATTTAGGTTTCTCTCTGTTCTCTCCTATATAGATGGATGAATTTGGAACTCTAAATCCAACATGGTGTGTAATAGCTCTTTGAAACTTGACAAAATAAAGGAGTTCTCAGTTTTGTCTCTATGGTTTGTTTCCTCTTCAAGTAGCCCTAGGCACAGACTGTGGAAAAACACTTTCATTGAGAGGGGTTGCCAAGCTTCTAAGAAATAACGAGTTTCTGAAATACCAGCAAATATTTTTTCACCCAATCTTGATGATACTTGGTGGTGATAATCAGTACACAAATCCCAATGGCTCACCAAATTTTGTTCTTCTAGTTTGAAGCGTTCGTCTTCAGTAGCAATTTTTATATTTAGGTTTCACTCTGTTCTCTCCTATACAGATGGATAAATTTGGAACTCCAAATCCAACATGGTTTGTAGTAGCACGTTGAAACTTGACAAAATAAAGGAGTTCTCAGTTTTGTCTCTATGATTTGTTTCCGATTCAAGTAGCATTAAGCAGAGACTGTGGAAAAGCACTTTCATTGAGAGGGGTTGCCAAGCTTCCAGAAATTACGATTTTCCGAAATACCAGCAAATATTTTTTCACCCAATCTTGATGATACTTGGTGGTAATAATCAGAACACAAATCCCACTTGGCTCACCAAATTTTGTTCTTCTAGGTTGAAGCGTTCATCTACAGTAGCAGTTTTCATATTTAGGTTTCACTCTGTTCTCTGCTATATTGATAGATGAATTTGGAACTCTGAATCCAACATGGTTTGTAGTAGCTCTTTGAAACTTGACAAAAGAAAAGAGTTCTCAGTTTTGTCTCTATGGTTTGTTTCCTCTTCAATTAGCCCTAGGCACCGACGGTGGAAAAACACTTTCATTGAGAGTGGTTGCCAAGCTTCTAAGAAATAACGAGTTTCCGAAATACCAGCAAATATTTTTTCACCCAATCTTGATGATACTTGGTGGTAATGATCAGTACACAAATCCGACTTGGCTCACCAAATTTTGTTCTTGTACTTTGAAGCATTCGTTTACAGTAGCAGTTTTTATTTTTAGGTTTCACTCTGTTCTCTCCTATATAGATTGATGAATTTGGAACTCTAAATCCTACATGGTTTGTAGTAGCTCTTTGAAACTTGAAAAAATAAAGGAGGTCTCACTTTTGTCTCTATGGATTGTTTCCTCTTTAAGTAGCCCTAGGCACTGACTGTGGAAAAGCACTTTCATTGAGAGGGGTTGCCAAGCTTCCAATAAATTACGATTTTCCGAAATACCCGCAAATATTTTTTTCACCCAATGTTGATGATACTTGGTGGTAATGATCAGTACACAAATCCCACTTGGCTCACAAAATATTGTTCTTCCAGGTTGAAACGTTCGTCTACAGTAGCAGTTTTTATGTTTAGGTTTCACTCTGTACTCTGCTATACAGATAGATGAATTTGGAACTCTATATCCAACATGGTTTGTAGTGGCTCTTTGAAACTTGACAAAATAAAGGAGTTCTCAGTTTTGTCTCTATGATTTGTTTCCGCTTCAAGTAGCCCTAAGCAGTGACTGTGGAAAAGCACTTTCTTTGAGAGGGGTTGCCAAGCTTCTAAGAAATAACGAGTTTCCGAAATACCAGAAAATATTTTTTCACCCAATCTTGATGATACTTGGTGGTGATGATCAGTACACAAATCCCAATGGCTCATCAAATTTTTTTCTTCTAGGTTGAAGCGTTCGTCTACAGTAGCAATTTTTATATTTAGGTTTCACTCTGTTCTCTGCTATACAGATGGATGAATTTGGAACTCTAAATCCAACATGGTTTGTAGTGGCTCTTTGAAACTTGACAAAACAAAGGAGTTCTCAGTTTTGTCTCTATGGTTTGTTTCCTCTTCAAGTAGCCCTAGGCAGAGACTGAGGAATAGCACTCTCAGTGAAAGAGGTTGCCAAGATTTTATGAAATAACTAGTTTCCGATATACCAGGAAAGGTTTTTTCACCCAATCTTGATAATACTTGGTGGAAATGATCAGTCCACAAATCCCACTAGGCTCACCAAATTTTGTTCTTCTAGGTTGAAGCGTTCATCTACATTAGCAGTTATTATATTTAGGTTTCACTCTGTTCTCTGCTATATAGATAGATGAATATGGAACTCTAAATCCAACATGGTTTGAAGTAGCTCTTTGAAACTTGACAAAATAAAGGAGTTCTCAGTTTTCTCTCTATGGTTTGATTCCTCTTCAAGTAGCCCTAGGCACAGACGGTGGAAAAGCACTTTCATTGAGAGGGGTTGCCAATCTTCCAAGAAATAACGAGTTTCGGAAATACCAGCAAATATTTTTTCACCCAATGTTGATGATACTTGGTGGTAATGACAGTACACAAATCCCACTTGGCTCACCAAATGCTGTTCTTCTAGGCTGAAGCGTTCATCTACAGTAGCAGTTTTTATTTTTAGGTTTTACTCTGTTCTCTGCTATATTGATAGATGAATTTGGGACTGAAATCCAACATGGTTTGCAGTAGCTCTTTGAAACTTGACTAAATAAAGGAGTTCTCAGTTTTGTGTCTATGGTTTGTTTCCTCTTCAAGTAGCCCTAGGCACAGACTGTGGAAAACACTTTCATTGAGAGGGGTTGCCAAGATTCTAAGAAATAACGAGTTTCCGAAATACCAGCAAACATTTTTTCACCCAATGTTGATGATACGTGGTGGTAATGACAATACACAAATCCTACATGGCTGACCAAAATTTGTTCTTCTAGGTTGAAGCGTTCGTTTAGAGAAGCAGTTTTTATTTTTAGGTTTCACTCTGTTCTCTCCTATATAGATAGATGAATTTGGAACTCTAAATCCAACATGGTTTGTAGTAGCTCTGTGAAACTTGACAAAATAAAGGAGTTCTCAATTTTGTCTCTATGACTTTTTTTCGCTTCATGTAGCCCTAAGCAGAGACTGTGGAAAAGCACTTTCATTGAAAGGGGTTGCCAAACTTCCAAGAAATTATGAACTTCCGAAATACCAGCAAATATTTTTGCACCCAATGTTGATGATACTTGGTGGTAATGATCAGTTCACAAAACCCACTTGGCTCACCAAATTTTGTTCTTCTAGGTTGAAGCGTTCGTCTACAGTAGCAGTTTTTATATTTAGGTTTCTCTCTGTTCTCTCCTATATAGATGGATGAATTTGGAACTCTAAATCCAACATGGTGTGTAATAGCTCTTTGAAACTTGACAAAATAAAGGAGTTCTCAGTTTTGTCTCTATGGTTTGTTTCCTCTTCAAGTAGCCCTAGGCACAGACTGTGGAAAAACACTTTCATTGAGAGGGGTTGCCAAGCTTCTAAGAAATAACGAGTTTCCGAAATACCAGCAAATATTTTTTCACCCAATCTTGATGATACTTGGTGGTGATAATCAGTACACAAATCCCAATGGCTCACCAAATTTTGTTCTTCTAGTTTGAAGCGTTCGTCTTCAGTAGCAATTTTTATATTTAGGTTTCACTCTGTTCTCTCCTATACAGATGGATAAATTTGGAACTCCAAATCCAACATGGTTTGTAGTAGCACGTTGAAACTTGACAAAATAAAGGAGTTCTCAGTTTTGTCTCTATGATTTGTTTCCGATTCAAGTAGCATTAAGCAGAGACTGTGGAAAAGCACTTTCATTGAGAGGGGTTGCCAAGCTTCCAGAAATTACGAGTTTCCGAAATACCAGCAAATATTTTTTCACCCAATCTTGATGATACTTGGTGGTAATAATCAGAACACAAATCCCACTTGGCTCACCAAATTTTGTTCTTCTAGGTTGAAGCGTTCATCTACAGTAGCAGTTTTCATATTTAGGTTTCACTCTGTTCTCTGCTATATTGATAGATGAATTTGGAACTCTGAATCCAACATGGTTTGAAGTAGCTCTTTGAAACTTGACAAAAGAAAGGAGTTCTCAGTTTTGTCTCTATGATTTGTCTCCTCTTCAATTAGCCCTAGGCACAGACGGTGGAAAAGCACTTTCATTGAGAAGCGTTGCCAAGCTTCTAAGAAGTAACGAGTTTCCGAAATACCAGCAAATATTTTTTCACCCAATCTTGATGATACTTGGTGGTAATAATCAGAACACAAATCCCACTTGGCTCACCAAATTTTGTTCTTCTAGGTTGAAGCGTTCATCTACAGTAGCAGTTTTTATATTTAGGTTTCACTCTGTTCTCTGCTATATTGATAGATGAATTTGGAACTCTGAATCCAACATGGTTTGTAGTAGCTCTTTGAAACTTGACAAAAGAAAAGAGTTCTCAGTTTTGTCTCTATGGTTTGTTTCCTCTTCAATTAGCCCTAGGCACCGACGGTGGAAAAACACTTTCATTGAGAGTGGTTGCCAAGCTTCTAAGAAATAACGAGTTTCCGAAATACCAGCAAATATTTTTTCACCCAATCTTGATGATACTTGGTGGTAATGATCAGTACACAAATCCGACTTGGCTCACCAAATTTTGTTCTTGTACTTTGAAGCATTCGTTTACAGTAGCAGTTTTTATTTTTAGGTTTCACTCTGTTCTCTCCTATATAGATTGATGAATTTGGAACTCTAAATCCTACATGGTTTGTAGTAGCTCTTTGAAACTTGAAAAAATAAAGGAGGTCTCACTTTTGTCTCTATGGATTGTTTCCTCTTTAAGTAGCCCTAGGCACTGACTGTGGAAAAGCACTTTCATTGAGAGGGGTTGCCAAGCTTCCAATAAATTACGATTTTCCGAAATACCAGCAAATATTTTTTTCACCCAATGTTGATGATACTTGGTGGTAATGATCAGTACACAAATCCCACTTGGCTCACAAAATATTGTTCTTCCAGGTTGAAACGTTCGTCTACAGTAGCAGTTTTTATGTTTAGGTTTCACTCTGTACTCTGCTATACAGATAGATGAATTTGGAACTCTAAATCCAACATGGTTTGTAGTGGCTCTTTGAAACTTGACAAAATAAAGGAGTTCTCAGTTTTGTCTCTATGATTTGTTTCCGCTTCAAGTAGCCCTAAGCAGTGACTGTGGAAAAGCACTTTCTTTGAGAGGGGTTGCCAAGCTTCTAAGAAATAACGAGTTTCCGAAATACCAGAAAATATTTTTTCACCCAATCTTGATGATACTTGGTGGTGATGATCAGTACACAAATCCCAATGGCTCATCAAATTTTTTTCTTCTAGGTTGAAGCGTTCGTCTACAGTAGCAATTTTTATATTTAGGTTTCACTCTGTTCTCTCCTATACAGATGGATGAATTTGGAACTCTAAATCCAACATGGTTTGTAGTGGCTCTTTGAAACTTGACAAAACAAAGGAGTTCTCAGTTTTGTCTCTATGGTTTGTTTCCTCTTCAAGTAGCCCTAGGCAGAGACTGAGGAATAGCACTCTCAGTGAAAGAGGCTGCCAAGATTTTATGAAATAACGAGTTTCCGATATACCAGGAAAGGTTTTTTCACCCAATCTTGATAATACTTGGTGGAAATGATCAGTCCACAAATCCCACTAGGCTCACCAAATTTTGTTCTTCTAGGTTGAAGCGTTCATCTACATTAGCAGTTATTATATTTAGGTTTCACTCTGTTCTCTGCTATATAGATAGATGAATATGGAACTCTAAATCCAACATGGTTTGAAGTAGCTCTTTGAAACTTGACAAAATAAAGGAGTTCTCAGTTTTCTCTCTATGGTTTGATTCCTCTTCAAGTAGCCCTAGGCACAGACGGTGGAAAAGCACTTTCATTGAGAGGGGTTGCCAATCTTCCAAGAAATAACGAGTTTCGGAAATACCAGCAAATATTTTTTCACCCAATGTTGATGATACTTGGTGGTAATGACAGTACACAAATCCCACTTGGCTCACCAAATGTTGTTCTTCTAGGTTGAAGCGTTCATCTACAGTAGCAGTTTTTATGTTTAGGTTTCATTCTGTTGTCTGCTATATAGATAGATGATTTTAGATCTCTAAATCTAACATGGTTTGTACTAGCTATTTGAAACTTGACAAAATAAAGGAGTTCTCAGTTTTGTCTCTATGGTTTGTTTCCTCTTCAAGTAGCCCTGGCACAGACTGTGGAAAAGCACTTTCTTTGAGAGGGGTTGCCAAGCGTCTAAGAAATAACGAGTTTCCGAAATACCAGCAAATATTTTTTCACCCAATGTTGATGATACTAGGATTTAATGATCAGTATACAAATCCCACATGGCTCACCAAATTTTGTTCTTCTAGGTTGAAGCGTTCGTCTACATTAGCAGTTTTTATATTTAGGTTTCACTGTGTTCTCTCCTATATAGAGAGATGAATTTGGAACTATAATTCCAATATGGTTTGTAGTAGCTCTTTGAAACTTGACAAAATAAAGGAGTTCTTAGTTTTGTCTCTATGGTTTATTTCCTCTTCAAGTAGCCCTAGGCAGAGACTGTGGAAAAGCACTTTCAGTGAAAGGGGTTGCCAAGATTCTATGAAATAATGAGTTTCCGATATACCAGGAAAGGTTTTTTCACCCAATCTTGATGATACTTGGTGGAAATGATCATTACACAAATCCCACTTGGCTCACCAAATTTTGTTCTTCTAGGTTGAAGCGTTCGTCTACATTAGCAGTTATTATATTTAGGTTTAACTCTGTTCTCTGCTATATAGATAGATGAATATGGAACTCTAAATCCAACATGGTTTGAAGTAGCTCTTTGAAACATGACAAAATAAAGGAGTTCTCAGTTTTGTCTCTATGATTTGTTTCCGCTTCAAGTAGCCCTAAGCAGATACTGTGGAAAAGCACTTTCATTGAGAGGGGTTTGCAAGCTTCCAAGAAATTACGAGTTTCCGAAATACCAGCAAATATTTTTTCACCCAATCTTGATGATACATGGTGGTAATCACAAGTCCACAAATCCCACTTGGCTCACCAAATTTTGTTCACTAAGTTGAAGCGTTCGTTTTCAGTAGCAGTTTATATTTTTATGTTTCACTCTGTTCTCTCCTATATAGATAGATGAATTTGGAACTCTAAATACAACATGGTTTGTAGTAGCTCCTTGAAACTTGAGAAAATAAAGGAGTTCTCAGTTTTGTCTCTATGATTTGTTTCTGATTCAAGTAGCCTTAAGCGGAGACTGTGGAAAAGCACTTTCATTGAGAGGGGTTGCCAAGCTTCCAAGAAATTACAAGTTTCCGAAATACCAGCAAATATTTTTTCACCCAATCTTGATGATACTTGGTGGTAATAATCAGAACACAAATCCTACTTGGCTCACCAAATTTTGTTCTTCTAGGTTGAAGCGTTCATCTACAGTAGCTGTTTTTATATTTAGGTTTCACTCTGTTCTCTGCTATATTGATAGATGAATTTGGAACTCTGAATCCAACATGGTTTTTAGTAGCTCTTTGAAACTTGACAAAAGAAAGGAGTTCTCAGTTTTGTCTCTATGGTTTGTTTCCTCTTCAATTAGCCCTAGGCACCGACGGTGGAAAAGCACTTTCATTGAGAGGGGTTGCCAAGCTTCTAAGAAATAACGAGTTTCGGAAATACCAGCAAATATTTTTTCACCCAATCTTGATTATACTTGGTGGTAATGATCAGTACACAAAACCGACTTGGCTCACCAAATGTTGTTCTTCTAGGTTGAAGCGTTCGTTTACAGTAGCGGTTTTTATATTTAGGTTTCACTCTGTTCTCTCATATACAGATACATGAATTTGGAACTCTAAATCCAACATAGTTTGTAGTAGTTCTTTGAAACTTGACAAAATAAAGGAGTTCTCAGTTTTGTCTCTATGATTTGTTTCTGATTCAAGTAGCCTTAAGCAGAGACTGTGGAAAAGCACTTTCATTGAGAGGGGTTGCTAAGCTTTAAGAAATAAGGAGTTTCGGAAATACCAGCAAATATTTTTTCACCCAATCTTGATGATACTTGGTGGTAATGATCAGTACACAAAACCCACTTGGCTCACCAAATTTTGTTCTTCTGGGTTGAAGCATTCATTTACAGTATCAGTTTTTATATTTAGGTTTCACTCTGTTCTCTCCGATACAGATAGATGAATTTAGAACTCTAAATACAACGTGGTTTGTAGTAGCTCTTTGAAACTTGACAAAATAAAGGAGTTCTCAGTTTTGTATCTATGATTTGTTTCCGATTCAAGTAGCCTTAAGCAGAGACTGTGGAAAAGCACTTTCATTGAGAGGGGTTGCCAAGCTTCCAAGAAATTACGAGTTTCCGAAATACCAGCAAATATTTTTTCACCCAATCTTGATGATACTTGGTGGTAATAATCAGAACACAAATCCTACTTGGCTCACCAAATTTTGTTCTTCTAGGTTGAAGCGTTCATCTACAGTAGCAGTTTTTATATTTAGGTTTCACTCTGTTCTCTGCTATATTGATAGATGAATTTGGAACTCTGAATCCAACATGGTTTTTAGTAGCTCTTTGAAACTTGACAAAAGAAAGGAGTTCTCAGTTTTGTCTCTATGGTTTGTTTCCTCTTCAACTAGCCCTAGGCACCGACGGTGGAAAAGCACTTTCATTGAGAGGGGTTGCCAAGCTTCTAAGAAATAACGAGTTTCGGAAATAACAGCAAATATTTTTTCACCCAATCTTGATTATACTTGGTGGTAATGATCAGTAGACTAATCCGACTTGGCTCACCAAATTTTGTTCTTGTACTTTTAAGCATTCGTTTACAGTAGCAGTTTTTATTTTTAGGTTTCACTCTGTTCTCTCCTATATAGATTGATGAATTTGTCACTCTAAATCCTACATGGTTTGTAGTAGCTCTTTGAAACTTGAAAAAATAAAGGAGGTCTCAGTTTTGTCTCTATGGTTTGTTTCCTCTTTAACTAGCCCTAGGCACTGACTGTGGAAAAGCACTTTCATTGAGAGGGGTTGCCAAGCTTCCAAGAAATTACGATTTTCCGAAATACCAGCAAATATTTTTTTCACCCAATGTTGATGATACTTGGTGGTAATGATCAGTACACAAATCCCACTTGGCTCACCAAATATTGTTCTTCCAGGTTGAAGCGTTCGTCTACAGTAGCAGTTTTTATGTTTCGGTTTCACTCTGTTCTCTGCTATACAGATAGATGAATTTGGAACTCTAAATCCAACATGGTTTGTAGTGGCTCTTTGAAACTTGACAAAATAAAGGAGTTCTCAGTTTTGTCTCTATGGTTTTTTTCCTCTTCAAGTAGCCCTAGGCAAAGACTGTGGAAAAGCACTTTCAGTGAAAGGGGTTGCCAAGATTCTATGAAATAACGAGTTTCCGATATACCAGGAAAGGTTTTTTCACCCAATCTTGATGATACTTGGTGGAAATGATCATTACACAAATCCCACTTGGCTCACCAAATTTTGTTCTTCTAGGTTGAAGCGTTCGTCTACATTAGCAGTTATTATATTTAGGTTTCACTCTGTTCTCTGCTATATAGATAGATGAATATGGAACTCTAAATCCCACATGGTTTGAAGTAGCTCTTTGAAACTTGACAAAATAAAGGAGTTCTCAGTTTTCTCTATATGTTTTTTTTCCTCTTCAAGTAGCCCTAGGCACAGACGGTGGAAAAGCACTTTCATTGAGAGGGGTTGCTAACCTTCCAAGAAATAACGAGTTTCAGAAATACCAGCAAATATTTTTTCACCCAATGTTGATGATACTTGGTTTTAATGACAGTACACAAATCCCACTTGGCTCACCAAATGTTGTTCTTCTAAGTTGAAGCATTCATCTACAGTAGCAGTTTTTATTTTTAGGTTTCACTCTGTTCTCTGCTATATTGGTAGATGAATTTGGAACTCTGAATCCAACATAGTTTGAAGTAGCTCTTTGAAACTGACAAAAGAATGGAGTTCTCAGTTTTGTCTCTATGGTTTGTTTCCTCTTTAAGTAGCCCTAGGCACAGACTGTGGAAAAGCTATTTCATTGATAGGGGTCTCCAAGCTTCCAAGAAATTACGATTTTCCGAAATACCAGCAAATATTTTTTTCACCGAATGTTGATGATACTTCGTGGTAATGATCAGTACACAAATCCCACTTGGCTCACCAAATATTGTTCGTCCAGGTTGAAGCGTTCCTCTACAGTAGCAGTTTTTATGTTTAGGTTTTACTCTGTTCTCTGCTATATAGATAGATGAATTTGGAACTCTAAATACAACATGGTTTGTAGTGGCTCTTTGAAACGTGACAAAATAAAGGCGTTCTCAGTTTTGTCTCTATGGTTTGTTTCCTCTTCAAGTAGCCTTAGGCACAGACTGCGGAAAAGAACTTTCATTGAGAGGGCTTGCGAAGCTTCTAAGAAATAACGAGTTTCCGAAATACCAGAAATATTTTTTCATCCAAACTTGATGATACTTGGTGGTAATGACAAGTACACAAATCCTACTTGGCTCATCAAATTTTGTTCTTCCAGGTTGAAGCGTTCATCTACAGTAGCAGTTTTTATATTTAGGTTTCACTCTGTTCTCTGCTATATTGGTAGATGAATTTGGAACTCTGAATCCAACATGGTCTGAAGTAGATCTTTGAAACTTGACAAAAGAAAGGAGTTCTCAGTTTTGTCTCTATGGTTTGTTTCTTCTTCAAATAGCCCTAGTCACCGATGGTGGAAAAGCACTTTCATTGAGAGGGGTTGCCAAGCTTCTAAGAAGTAACGAGTTTCCGAAATACCAGCAAATATTTTTTCACCCAATGTTGATGATACTTGGTGGTAATGACAAGTCCACAAATCCCACTTGGCTCACCAAATTTTGTTCTTCTAGGTTGAAGCGTTTGTTTACAGTAGCAGTTTTTATTTTTAGGTTTCACTCTGTTCTCTCCTATATAGATAGATGAATTTGGAACTCTAAATCCAACATGGTTTGTAGTAGCTCTTTGAAACTTGACAAAATAAAGGAGTTCTCAGTTTTGTCTTATTGATTTGTTTCCGCTTCAAGTAGCCTTAAGCAGAGACGGTGGAAAAGCACTTTCATTGAGAGGGGTTGCCAAGCTTCCAAGAAATTACGAGTTTCCGAAATACCAGCAAATATTTTTTCACCCAATCTTGATGATTCTTGGTGGTAATGATCAGTATACAAATCCCACTTGGCTCTCCAAATATTGTTCTTCCAGGTTGAAGCGTTCGTCTACAGTAGCAGTTTTTATGTTTAGGTTTCACTCTGTTCTCTGCTATATAGATAGATGAATTTGGAACTCTAAATACAACATGGTTTGTAGTACCTCTTTGAAACTTGAAAAAATAAAGGAGGTCTCAGTTTTGTCTCTATGGTTTGTTTCCTCTTCAAGTAGACCTAGGCACAGACTGTGGAAATTCACTTTCATTGAGAGGGGTTGCCAAGCTTCCAAGAAATAACGAGTTTCCGAAATACCAGCAAATATTTTTTCATCCAATCTTGATGATACGTGGTGGTAATGATCGGTACAAAAGTCCCACTTGGCTCACCAAATTTTGTTCTTCTAGGTTGAAGCGTTCGTCTACTGTAGCAGTTTTTATATTTAGGTTTCACTCTGTTCTCTGCTTTATAGATAGATGAATTTGGAACTCTAAATCCAACATGGTTTGTAGTGGCTCTTTGAAACATGACAAAATAAAGGAGTTCTCTGTTTTGTCTCTATCGTTTGTTTCCTTTTCAATTAGCCATAGGCACCGATGGTGGAAAAGCACTTTCAGTGAGAGGGGTTGCCAAGCTTCTAGGAAGTAACGAGTTTCCGAAATACCAGAAAATATTTTTTCACCCAATGTTGATGATACTTGGTGGTAATGATCAGTATTCAAAACCGACTTGGCTCACCAAATTTTGTTCTACTAGGTTGAAGCGTTCGTCTACAGTAGCAGTTTTTTTATTTAGGTTTCACTCTGTTCTCTCCTATAGAGATAGATGAATTTAGAACTCTAAATCCAACGTGGTTTGTAGTAGCTCTTTGAAACTTGACAAAATAAAAGAGTTCTCAGTTTTGTTTCTATGGTTTGTTTCCTCTTCAAGTAGTCCTAGGCAGAGACTGTGGAAAAGTACTTTCAATGAGTGGGGTTGCCAAGCTTCTAAGAAATAACTAGTTTCCGAAATACCAGCAAATATTTTTTCACCCAATTTGATGATACTTGGTGGTAATGATCAGTACACAAATCCCACTTGGCTCACCAAATTTTGTTCTTGTAGTTTGAAGCATTCGTTTACAGTAGCGGTTTTTATTTTTAAGTTTCACTCTGTTCTCTCCTATATAAATAGATGAAGTTGGAACTCTAAATCCTACATGGTTTGTAGTAGCTCTTTGAAACTTGAAAAAATAAAGGAGGTCTCAGTTTTGTGTCTATGGATTGTTTCCTCTTTAAGTAGTCCTAGGCACTGTTTGTGGAAAAGCACTTTCATTGAGAGGGGTTGCCAACCTTCCATGAAATTACCAGTTTCAGAAATACCAGCAAATATTTTTTTCACCCAATGTTGATGATACATGGTGGTAATGATCAGTACACAAATCCCACTTGGCTCACCAAATATTGTTCTTCCAGGTTGAAGCGTTCGTCTACAGTAGCAGTTTTTATATTTAGGTTTCACTCTGTTCTCTCCTATATAGATAGATGCATTTGGAACTCTAAAACCAACATGGTTTGTAGTAGCTCTTTGAAACTTGACCAAATAAAGGAGTTCTCAGTTTTTTCACTATGATTTGTATCCGCTTCAAGTAGCCCTAAGTAGAGACTGTGGAAAAGCACTTTCATTGAGAGGGGTTGCCAAGCTTCCAAGAAATAACAAGTTTCGGAATCACCAGCAAATATTTTTTCACCCAAACTTGATGATTCGTGGTGGTAATGACAAGTCCACAAATCCCACTTGGCTCACCAAATTTTGTTCTTCTAAGTTTAAGCATTCGTTTACATTAGCAGTTTTTATGTTTACGTTTCACACGGTTCTCTGCTATATAGATAGATGAATTTGGAACTCTAAATCCAACATGGTTTGTAGTAGCTCTTTGAAACTTGACATAATAAAGGAGTTCTCAGTTTTCTCTCTATGGTTTGTTTCCTCTTCAAGTAGCCCTAGGCACAGACTGTGGAAAAGCACTTTCATTGAGAGGGGTTGCAAAGCTACTAAGAAATAACGAGTTTCCGAAACACCAGAAAATATTTTTTCACCCAAACTTGATGATACTTGGTTGTAATGACAAGTACACAAATCCCACTTGGCTCACCAAATTTTGTTCTTCTAGGTTGAAGCATTCGTCTAAAGTAGCAGTTTTTATTTTTAGGTTTTACTCTGTTCTCTCCTATATAGATAGATGAATTTGGAACTCTAAATCCAACAAGGTTTGTAGTAGCTCTTTGAAACTTGACAAAATAAATGAGTTCTCAGTTTTGTCTCTATGATTTGTTTCAGCTTCAAGTAGACCTAAGTAGAGACTGTGGAAAAGCACTTTTATTGAGAGGGGTTGCCAGCTTCTAGAAATAACGAGTTTCCGAATTACCAGCAACTATTTTTTAACCAAATCTTGATGATACTTAGTGGTGAAGATCGGTACACAAATCCCACTTGGCTCACCAAATTTTGTTCTTCTAGGTTGTAGCATTCGTCTACAGTAGCAGTTTTTATATTTAGGATTCACTCTGTTCTCTCCTATATAGATAGATGAATTTGGAAGCCTAAATCAAATATGGTTTGTAGTAGCTCTTTGTAACTTGACAAAAAAAAGGAGTTCTCAGTTTTATCTTAAAATTTGTTTCCGCTTCACGTAGCCCTAGCCAGAGACTGTGGAAAAGCACTTTCATTGAGAGGGGGTTGCCAAGTCTAAGAAATAACGAGTTTCCGAAATACCAGCAAATATTTTTTCACCCAATCTTGATGATACTTGGTGGTAAGGACAAGTACACAAATCCCACTTGGCTCAGGAAATTTTGTTCTTCTAGGATGAAGCATTCGTCCACAGTAGCAGTTTTTATTTTTAGGTTTTACTCTGTTCTATGCTATATAGATAGATGAATTTGGAACTCTAAATCCAATATGGTTTGTAGTAGCTCTTTGAAACTTGACAAAATAAAGGAGTTCTCAGTTTTGTCTCTATGATTTGTTTCCGCTTCAAGTAGCCCTAAGCAGAGACTGTGGAAAAGCACTTTCATTGAGAGGGGTTGCCAAGCTACCAAGAAATTACGAGTTTCTGAAATACCAGCAAATATTTTTTCCCACAATCTTGATGATACGTGGTGATAATGACAAGTCCAAAAATCCCACTTGGCTCACCAAATTTTGTTCTTCTAGGTTGAAGCATTCGTGTACAGTATCAGTTTATACTTTTAGGTTTCACTCTGTTCTCTCCTATATAGATAGATGAATTTGGAACTCTAAATCCAATATGGTTTGTAGTAGCTCTTTGAAACTTGACAATGTAAATGAGTTCTCAGTTTTGTCTCTATGATTTGTTTCCTCTTCAAGTAGCCCTTGGCACAGACTGTGGAAAAGGACTTCCATTGAGAGGGGTTGCCAAGCTTCTAAGAAATAACGAATTTCCGAAATACCAGCAAATATTTTTTCACCCAATCTTGATGATACTTGGTGGTGATGATCAGTACATAAATCCCTCTTGACTCACCAAATTTTGTTCTACTAGGTTGAAGCGTTCGTCTACAGTTGCAGTTTTTATTTTAGGTTTCACTCTGTTCTCTGCTATATAGATAGATGAATTTGGAACTATAAATCCATCATGGTTTGTAGTGGCTCTTTGAAACTTGAAAAAATAAAGGAGTTCTCAGTTTTGTCTCTACGGTTTGTTTCCTGTTCAAGTAGCCCTAGGCACAGACGGTGGAAAAGCACTTTCATTGAGAGGGGTTGCCAAGCTTCTAAGAAATTACGAGTTTGCGAAATACCAGCAAATATTTTTTCAGCCAATCTTGATGATACTTGGTGGTAATGATAAGTACACAAATCCCACTTGACTCACCAAATTTTTTTCTTCTAGATTGATGAGTTCGTTTTCAGTAGCAGTTTTTATTTTTAGGTTTCACTCTGTTCTCTCCTATATAGATAGATGAATTTGGAACTGTAAATCCAACATGGTTTGTAGTAGCTCTTTGAAACTTGAAAAAATAAAGGAGTTCTCAGTTTGTCTCTATGGTTTGTATCCGCTTCAAGTAGCCCTAAGTAGAGACTGTGGAAAAGCACTTTCGTTGAGAGGGGTTGCCAAGCTTCCAAGAAATAACAAGTTTCCGAATCACCAGCAAATATTTTTTCACCCAATCTTGATGATTCGTGGTGGTAATGACAAGTCCACAAATCCCACTTGGCTCACCAAATTTTGTTCTTCTAAGTTTAAGCGTTAGTTTACATTAGCAGTTTTTATGTTTACGTTTCACACGGTTCTCTGCTATATAGATAGATGAAATTGGAACTCTAAATCCAACATGGTTTGTAGTAGCTCTTTGAAACTTGACATAATAAAGGAGTTCTCAGTTTTCTCTCTATGGTTTGTTTCCTCTTCAAGTAGCCCTAGGCACAGACTGTGGAAAAGCACTTTCATTGAGAGGGGTTGCAAAGCTTCTAAGAAATAACGAGTTTCCGAAACACCAGAAAATATTTTTTCACCCAAACTTGATGATACTTGGTTGTAATGACAAGTACACAAATCCCACTTGGCTCACCAAGTTTTGTTCTTCTAGGTTGAAGCATTCGTCTACAGTAGCAGTTTTTATTTTTAGGTTTTACTCTGTTCTCTCCTATATAGATAGATGAATTTGGAACTCTAAATCCAACAAGGTTTGTAGTAGCTCTTTGAAACTTGACAAAATAAATGAGTTCTCAGTTTTGTCTCTATGATTTGTTTCCACTTCAAGTAGCCCTAAGCAGAGACTGTGGAAAAGCACTTTTATTGAGAGGGGTTGCCAGCTTCTAAGAAATAACGAGTTTCCGATATACCAGCAACTATTTTTTCACCCAATCTTGATGATACGTGGTGGTAATGACAAGCCCACAAATCCCACTTGGCTCAAAAAATTTTGTTCTTCTACGTTGAATCGTTCGTTTACAGTAGCAGTTTTTAGTTTTAGGTTTCACTCTGTTCTCTCCTATATAGATAGATGAATTTGGAACTCTAAATATAACATGGTTTGTAGTGGCTCTTTGAAACGTGACAAAATAAAGGAGTTCTCAGTTTTGTCTCTATGGTTTGTTTCCTCTTCAAGTAGCCCTAGGCACAGACTGTGGAAAAGCACTTTCATTGAATGGGGTTGCCAAGCTTCTAAGAAATAACGAGTTCCGAAATACCAGCCAATATTTTTTCACCCAATGTTGATGAAACTTGGTGGTAATGACAAGTACACAAATCCCACTTGACTCACCAAATTTTGTTCTTCTAGGTTGATGCGTTCGTTTTCAGGAGCAGTTTTCATTTTTAGGTTTCACTCTGTTCTCTCCTATATAGATAGTTGAATTTGGAACTCTAAATCCAACATTGTTTGTAGTAGCTCTTTGAAACTTGACCAAATAAAGGAGTTCTCAGTTTTGTCTGTATGATTTGTTTCCGCTTCAAGTAGCCTTAAGCAGAGACTGTGGAAAAGCACTTTCATTGAGAAGGGTTGCCAAGCTTCCAAGAAATTACGAGTTTCCGAAACCAGCAAATATTTTTTCACCCAATCTTGATGATTCGTGGTGGTAATGACAAGTCCACAAATCCCACTTGGCTCACCAAATTTTGTTCTTCTAAGTTTAAGCGTTCGTTTACATTAGCAGTTTTTATGTTTACGTTTCACACGGTTCTCTGCTATATAGATAGATGAGTTTGGAACTCTAAATCCAACATGGTTTGTAGTAGCTCTTTGAAACTTGACATAATAAAGGAGTTCTCAGTTTTCTCTCTATGGTTTGTTTCCTCTTCAAGTAGCCCTAGGCACAGACTGTGGAAAAGCACTTTCATTGAGAGGGGTTGCAAAGCTTCTAAGAAATAACGAGTTTCCGAAACACCAGAAAATATTTTTTCACCCAAACTTGATGATACTTGGTTGTAATGACAAGTACACAAATCCCACTTGGCTCACCAAATTTTGTTCTTCTAGGTTGAAGCATTCGTCTAAAGTAGCAGTTTTTATTTTTAGGTTTTACTCTGTTCTCTCCTATATAGATAGATGAATTTGGAACTCTAAATCCAACAAGGTTTGTAGTAGCTCTTTGAAACTTGACAAAATAAATGAGTTCTCAGTTTTGTCTCTATGATTTGTTTCAGCTTCAAGTAGCCCTAAGTAGAGACTGTGGAAAAGCACTTTTATTGAGAGGGGTTGCCAGCTTCTAGAAATAACGAGTTTCCGAATTACCAGCAACTATTTTTTAACCAAATCTTGATGATACTTAGTGGTGAAGATCGGTACACAAATCCCACTTGGCTCACCAAATTTTGTTCTTCTAGGTTGTAGCGTTCGTCTACAGTAGCAGTTTTTATATTTAGGATTCACTCTGTTCTCTCCTATATAGATAGATGAATTTGGAAGTCTAAATCGAATATGGTTTGTAGTAGCTCTTTGTAACTTGACAAAAAAAAGGAGTTCTCAGTTTTATCTTAATGATTTGTTTCCGCTTCAAGTAGCCCTAGCCAGAGACTGTGGAAAAGCACTTTCATTGAGAGGGGGTTGCCAAGTCTAAGAAATAACGAGTTTCCGAAATACCAGCAAATATTTTTTCACCCAATCTTGATGATACTTGGTGGTAAGGACAAGTACACAAATCCCACTTGGCTCAGGAAATTTTGTTCTTCTAGGATGAAGCATTCGTCCACAGTAGCAGTTTTTATTTTTAGGTTTTACTCTGTTCTATGCTATATAGATAGATGAATTTGGAACTCTAAATCCAATATGGTTTGTAGTAGCTCTTTGAAACTTGACAAAATAAAGGAGTTCTCAGTTTTGTCTCTATGATTTGTTTCCGCTTCAAGTAGCCCTAAGCAGAGACTGTGGAAAAGCACTTTCATTGAGAGGGGTTGCCAAGCTACCAAGAAATTACGAGTTTCTGAAATACCAGCAAATATTTTTTCCCACAATCTTGATGATACGTGGTGATAATGACAAGTCCAAAAATCCCACTTGGCTCACCAAATTTTGTTCTTCTAGGTTGAAGCATTCGTGTACAGTATCAGTTTTTACTTTTAGGTTTCACTCTGTTCTCTCCTATATAGATAGATGAATTTGGAACTCTAAATCCAATATGGTTTGTAGTAGCTCTTTGAAACTTGACATAGTAAATGAGTTCTCAGTTTTGTCTCTATGATTTGTTTCCTCTTCAAGTAGCCCTTGGCACAGACTGTGGAAAAGGACTTCCATTGAGAGGGGTTGCCAAGCTTCTAAGAAATAACGAATTTCCGAAATACCAGCAAATATTTTTTCACCCAATCTTGATGATACTTGGTGGTGATGATCAGTACACAAATCCCACTTGACTCACCAAATTTTGTTCTACTAGGTTGAAGCGTTCGTCTACAGTTGCAGTTTATATTTTTAGGTTTCACTCTGTTCTCTGCTATATAGATAGATGAATTTGGAACTATAAATCCATCATGGTTTGTAGTGGCTCTTTGAAACTTGAAAAAATAAAGGAGTTCTCAGTTTTGTCTCTACGGTTTGTTTCCTGTTCAAGTAGCCCTAGGCACAGACGGTGGAAAAGCACTTTCATTGAGAGGGGTTGCCAAGCTTCTAAGAAATTACGAGTTTGCGAAATACCAGCAAATATTTTTTCACCCAATCTTGATGATACTTGGTGGTAATGATAAGTACACAAATCCCACTTGAGTCACCAAATTTTTTTCTTCTAGATTGATGAGTTCGTTTTCAGTAGCAGTTTTTATTTTTAGGTTTCACTCTGTTCTCTCCTATATAGATAGATGAATTTGGAACTGTAAATCCAACATGGTTTGTAGTAGCTCTTTGAAACTTGAAAAAATAAAGGAGTTCTCAGTTTGTCTCTATGGTTTGTATCCGATTCAAGTAGCCCTAAGTAGAGACTGTGGAAAAGCACTTTCGTTGAGAGGGGTTGCCAAGCTTCCAAGAAATAACAAGTTTCCGAATCACCAGCAAATATTTTTTCACCCAATCTTGATGATTCGTGGTGGTAATGACAAGTCCACAAATCCCACTTGGCTCACCAAATTTTGTTCTTCTAAGTTTAAGCGTTAGTTTACATTAGCAGTTTTTATGTTTACGTTTCACACGGTTCTCTGCTATATAGATAGATGAATTTGGAACTCTAAATCCAACATGGTTTGTAGTAGCTCTTTGAAACTTGACATAATAAAGGAGTTCTCAGTTTTCTCTCTATGGTTTGTTTCCTCTTCCAGTAGCCCTAGGCACAGACTGTGGAAAAGCACTTTCATTGAGAGGGGTTGCAAAGCTTCTAAGAAATAACGAGTTTCCGAAACACCAGAAAATATTTTTTCACCCAAACTTGATGATACTTGGTTGTAATGACAAGTACACAAATCCCACATGGCTCACCAAGTTTTGTTCTTCTAGGTTGAAGCATTCGTCTACAGTAGCAGTTTATATTTTTAGGTTTTACTCTGTTCTCTCCTATATAGATAGATGAATTTGGAACTCTAAATCCAACAAGGTTTGTAGTAGCTCTTTGAAACTTGACAAAATAAATGAGTTCTCAGTTTTGTCTCTATGATTTGTTTCCACTTCAAGTAGCCCTAAGCAGAGACTGTGGAAAAGCACTTTTATTGAGAGGGGTTGCCAGCTTCTAAGAAATAACGAGTTTCCGATATACCAGCAACTATTTTTTCACCCAATCTTGATGATATGTGGTGGTAATGACAAGCCCACAAATCCCACTTGGCTCAAAAAATTTTGTTCTTCTACGTTGAATCGTTCGTTTACAGTAGCAGTTTTTAGTTTTAGGTTTCACTCTGTTCTCTCCTATATAGATAGATGAATTTGGAACTCTAAATATAACATGGTTTGTAGTGGCTCTTTGAAACGTGACAAAATAAAGGAGTTCTCAGTTTTGTCTCTATGGTTTGTTTCCTCTTCAAGTAGCCCTAGGCACAGACTGTGGAAAAGCACTTTCATTGAATGGGGTTGCCAAGCTTCTAAGAAATAACGAGTTTCCGAAATACCAGCCAATATTTTTTCACCCAATGTTGATGAAACTTGGTGGTAATGACAAGTACACAAATCGCACTTGACTCACCAAATTTTGTTCTTCTAGGTTGATGCGTTCGTTTTCAGGAGCAGTTTTCATTTTTAGGTTTCACTCTGTTCTCTCCTATATAGATAGATGAATTTGGAACTCTAAATCCAACATTGTTTGTAGTAGCTCTTTGAAACTTGACCAAATAAAGGAGTTCTCAGTTTTGTCTCTATGATTTGTTTCCGCTTCAAGTAGCCTTAAGCAGAGACTGTGGAAAAGCACTTTCATTGAGAAGGGTTGCCAAGCTTCCAAGAAATTACGAGTTTCCGAAACCAGCAAATATTTTTTCACCCAATCTTGATGATTCGTGGTGGTAATGACAAGTCCACAAATCCCACTTGGCTCACCAAATTTTGTTCTTCTAAGTTTAAGCGTTCGTTTACATTAGCAGTTTTTATGTTTACGTTTCACACGGTTCTCTGCTATATAGATAGATGAGTTTGGAACTCTAAATCCAACATGGTTTGTAGTAGCTCTTTGAAACTTGACATAATAAAGGAGTTCTCAGTTTTCTCTCTATGGTTTGTTTCCTCTTCAAGTAGCCCTAGGCACAGACTGTGGAAAAGCACTTTCATTGAGAGGGGTTGCAAAGCTTCTAAGAAATAACGAGTTTCCGAAACACCAGAAAATATTTTTTCACCCAAACTTGATGATACTTGGTTGTAATGACAAGTACACAAATCCCACTTGGCTCACCAAATTTTGTTCTTCTAGGTTGAAGCATTCGTCTAAAGTAGCAGTTTTTATTTTTAGGTTTTACTCTGTTCTCTCCTATATAGATAGATGAATTTGGAACTCTAAATCCAACAAGGTTTGTAGTAGCTCTTTAAAACTTGACAAAATAAATGAGTTCTCAGTTTTGTCTCTATGATTTGTTTCAGCTTCAAGTAGCCCTAAGTAGAGACTGTGGAAAAGCACTTTTATTGAGAGGGGTTGCCAGCTTCTAGAAATAACGAGTTTCCGAATTACCAGCAACTATTTTTTAACCAAATCTTGATGATACTTAGTGGTGAAGATCGGTACACAAATCCCACTTGGCTCACCAAATTTTGTTCTTCTAGGTTGTAGCGTTCGTCTACAGTAGCAGTTTTTATATTTAGGATTCACTCTGTTCTCTCCTATATAGATAGATGAATTTGGAAGTCTAAATCGAATATGGTTTGTAGTAGCTCTTTGTAACTTGACAAAAAAAAGGAGTTCTCAGTTTTATCTTAATGATTTGTTTCCGCTTCAAGTAGCCCTAGCCAGAGACTGTGGAAAAGCACTTTCATTGAGAGGGGGTTGCCAAGTCTAAGAAATAACGAGTTTCCGAAATACCAGCAAATATTTTTTCACCCAATCTTGATGATACTTGGTGGTAATGACAAGTACACAAATCCCACTTGGCTCACCAAGTTTTGTTCTTCTAGGTTGAAGCATTCGTCTACAGTAGCAGTTTATATTTTTAGGTTTTACTCTGTTCTCTCCTATATAGATAGATGAATTTGGAACTCTAAATCCAACAAGGTTTGTAGTAGCTCTTTGAAACTTGACAAAATAAATGAGTTCTCAGTTTTGTCTCTATGATTTGTTTCCACTTCAAGTAGCCCTAAGCAGAGACTGTGGAAAAGCACTTTTATTGAGAGGGGTTGCCAGCTTCTAAGAAATAACGAGTTTCCGATATACCAGCAACTATTTTTTCACCCAATCTTGATGATACGTGGTGGTAATGACAAGCCCACAAATCCCACTTGGCTCAAAAAATTTTGTTCTTCTACGTTGAATCGTTCGTTTACAGTAGCAGTTTTTAGTTTTAGGTTTCACTCTGTTCTCTCCTATATAGATAGATGAATTTGGAACTCTAAATATAACATGGTTTGTAGTGGCTCTTTGAAACGTGACAAAATAAAGGAGTTCTCAGTTTTGTCTCTATGGTTTGTTTCCTCTTCAAGTAGCCCTAGGCACAGACTGTGGAAAAGCACTTTCATTGAATGGGGTTGCCAAGCTTCTAAGAAATAACGAGTTTCCGAAATACCAGCCAATATTTTTTCACCCAATGTTGATGAAACTTGGTGGTAATGACAAGTACACAAATCCCACTTGACTCACCAAATTTTGTTCTTCTAGGTTGATGCGTTCGTTTTCAGGAGCAGTTTTCATTTTTAGGTTTCACTCTGTTCTCTCCTATATAGATAGATGAATTTGGAACTCTAAATCCAACATTGTTTGTAGTAGCTCTTTGAAACTTGACAAAATAAAGGAGTTCTCAGTTTTGTCTCTATGATTTGTTTCCGCTTCAAGTAGCCTTAAGCAGAGACTGTGGAAAAGCACTTTCATTGAGAAGGGTTGCCAAGCTTCCAAGAAATTACGAGTTTCCGAAACCAGCAAATATTTTTTCAACCAATCTTGATGATACTTGGTGGTAATGATCAGTACACAAATCCCACTTGGCTCACCAAATATTGTTCTTCCAGGTTGAAGCGTTCGTCTACAGTAGCAGTTTTTATCTTTAGGTTTCACTCTGTTCTCTGCTATATAGATAGATGAGTTTGGAACTCTATATCTAACATGGTTTGTAGTGGCTCTTTGAAACTTGACAAAATAAAGGAGTTCTCAGTTTTGTCTCTATGGTTTGTTTCCTCTTCAAGTAGCCCTGGCAATGACTGAGGAAAGCACTTTTATTGAGAGGGGTTGCCAAGCTTCTAAGAAATAACGAGTTTCCGAAATACCAGCAAATATTTTTTCACCCAATCTTGATGATACTTGGTGTTAAGGACAAGTACACAAATCCCTTTGGCTCACCAAATTTTGTTCTTCTAGGTTGAAGCATTCGTCTACAGTAGCAGTTTTTATTTTTAGGTTTTACTATGTTCTCTCCTATATAGATAGATGAATTTGGAACTCTAAATCCAACATGGTTTGTAGTGGCTCTTTGAAACTTGACAAAATAAAGGAGTTCTAAGTTTTGTCTCTATGGTTTGTTTACTCTTCAAGTACACCTAGGAACAGACTGTGGAAAAGCACTTTCATTGAGTGGGGTTGTCAAGCTTCTAAGAAATAACGAGTTTCCGAAATACCAGCAAATATTTTTTCACGCAATCTTGATGACACTTGGTGATAATGATCAGTACGCAAATCGCACTTGGCTCACCAAATTTGTTCTTCTAGGTTGAAGCGTTCGTCTACAGTAGCAGTTTTTATATTTACGTTTCACTCTGTTCTCTCTTATATAGATACATGAATTTGGAACTCTAAATCCAATATGGTTTGTAGTAGCTCTTTGAAACTTGACAAAGTAAAGGAGTTCTCAGTTTTGTCTCTATGGTTTGTTTCCTCTTCAAGTAGCCCTAGACACTGATTGTGGAAAAGCACTTTATTGAGAGAGGTTGCCAAGCTTCTAAGAAATAACGAGTTTCAGAAATACCAGCAAATATTTTTTCACCCAATCTTGATGATACTTGGTGGTGATGATCAGTACACAAATACCACTTGGCTCACCAAATTTTGTTCTTCTAGGTTGAAGCGGTCGTCTACTGTAGCAATTTTTATATTTAGGTTTCACTCTGTTCTCTCCCATATAGATAGATGCATTTGGAACTCTAAAACCAACATGGTTTGTAGTAGCTCTTTGAAACTTGACAAAATAAAGGAGTTCTCAGTTTTTTCTCTATGATTTGTATCCGCTTCAAGTAGCCCTAAGTAGAGACTGTGGAAAAGCACTTTCGTTGAGAGGGGTTGCCAAGCTTCCAAGAAATAACAAGTTTCCGAATCACCAGCAAATATTTTTTCACCGAATCTTGATGATTCGTGGTGGTAATGACAAGTCCACAAATCCCACTTGGCTCACCAAATTTTGTTCTTCTAAGTTTAAGCGTTAGTTTACATTAGCAGTTTTTATGTTTACGTTTCACACGGTTCTCTGCTATATAGATAGATGAATTTGGAACTCTAAATCCAACATGGTTTGTAGTAGCTCTTTGAAACTTGACATAATAAAGGAGTTCTCAGTTTTCTCTCTATGGTTTGTTTCCTCTTCAAGTAGCCCTAGGCACAGACTGTGGAAAAGCACTTTCATTGAGAGGGGTTGCAAAGCTTCTAAGAAATAACGAGTTTCCGAAACACCAGAAAATATTTTTTCACCCAAACTTGATGATACTTGGTTGTAATGACAAGTACACAAATCCCACTTGGCTCACCAAGTTTTGTTCTTCTAGGTTGAAGCATTCGTCTACAGTAGCAGTTTTTATTTTTAGGTTTTACTCTGTTCTCTCCTATATAGATAGATGAATTTGGAACTCTAAATCCAACAAGGTTTGTAGTAGCTCTTTGAAACTTGACAAAATAAATGAGTTCTCAGTTTTGTCTCTATGATTTGTTTCCACTTCAAGTAGCCCTAAGCAGAGACTGTGGAAAAGCACTTTTATTGAGAGGGGTTGCCAGCTTCTAAGAAATAACGAGTTTCCGATATACCAGCAACTATTTTTTCACCCAATCTTGATGATACGTGGTGGTAATGACAAGCCCACAAATCCCACTTGGCTCAAAAAATTTTGTTCTTCTACGTTGAATCGTTCGTTTACAGTAGCAGTTTTTAGTTTTAGGTTTCACTCTGTTCTCTCCTATATAGATAGATGAATTTGGAACTCTAAATATAACATGGTTTGTAGTGGCTCTTTGAAACGTGACAAAATAAAGGAGTTCTCAGTTTTGTCTCTATGGTTTGTTTCCTCTTCAAGTAGCCCTAGGCACAGACTGTGGAAAAGCACTTTCATTGAATGGGGTTGCCAAGCTTCTAAGAAATAACGAGTTTCCGAAATACCAGCCAATATTTTTTCACCCAATGTTGATGAAACTTGGTGGTAATGACAAGTACACAAATCCCACTTGACTCACCAAATTTTGTTCTTCTAGGTTGATGCGTTCGTTTTCAGGAGCAGTTTTCATTTTTAGGTTTTACTCTGTTCTCTCCTATATAGATAGATGAATTTGGAACTCTAAATCCAACATTGTTTGTAGTAGCTCTTTGAAACTTGACAAAATAAAGGAGTTCTCAGTTTTGTCTCTTTGATTTGTTTCCGCTTCAAGTAGCCTTAAGCAGAGACTGTGGAAAAGCACTTTCATTGAGAAGGGTTGCCAAGCTTCCAAGAAATTACGAGTTTCCGAAACCAGCAAATATTTTTTCAACCAATCTTGATGATACTTGGTGGTAATGATCAGTACACAAATCCCACTTGGCTCACCAAATATTGTTCTTCCAGGTTGAAGCGTTCATCTACAGTAGCAGTTTTTATCTTTAGGTTTCACTCTGTTCTCTGCTATATAGATAGATGAGTTTGGAACTCTAAATCTAACATGGTTTGTAGTGGCTCTTTGAAACTTGACAAAATAAAGGAGTTCTCAGTTTTGTCTCTATGGTTTGTTTCCTCTTCAAGTAGCCCTGGCAAAAACTGAGGAAAGCACTTTTATTGAGAGGGGTTGCCAAGCTTCTAAGAAATAACGAGTTTCCGAAATACCAGCAAGTATTTTTTCACCCAATCTTGATGATACTTGGTGTTAAGGACAAGTACACAAATCCCATTGGCTCACCAAATTTTGTTCTTCTAGGTTGAAGCATTCGTCTACAGTAGCAGTTTTTATTTTTAGGTTTTACTATGTTCTCTCCTATATAGATAGATGAATTTGGAACTCTAAATCCAACATGGTTTGTAGTGGCTCTTTGAAACTTGACAAAATAAAGGAGTTCTAAGTTTTGTCTCTATGGTTTGTTTACTCTTCAAGTACACCTAGGAACAGACTGTGGAAAAGCACTTTCATTGAGTGGGGTTGTCAAGCTTCTAAGAAATAACGAGTTTCCGAAATACCAGCAAATATTTTTTCACGCAATCTTGATGACACTTGGTGATAATGATCAGTACGCAAATCGCACTTGGCTCACCAAATTTGTTCTTCTAGGTTGAAGCGTTCGTCTACAGTAGCAGTTTTTATATTTACGTTTCACTCTGTTCTCTCTTATATAGATACATGAATTTGGAACTCTAAATCCAATATGGTTTGTAGTAGCTCTTTGAAACTTGACAAAGTAAAGGAGTTCTCAGTTTTGTCTCTATGGTTTGTTTCCTCTTCAAGTAGCCCTAGACACTGATTGTTTAAAAGCACTTTATTGAGAGAGGTTGCCAAGCTTCTAAGAAATAACGAGTTTCAGAAATACCAGCAAATATTTTTTCACCCAATCTTGATGATACTTGGTGGTGATGATCAGTACACAAATACCACTTGGCTCACCAAATTTTGTTCTTCTAGGTGAAGCGGTCGTCTACTGTAGCAATTTTTATATTTAGGTTTCACTCTGTTCTCTCCCATATAGATAGATGCATTTGGAACTCTAAAACCAACATGGTTTGTAGTAGCTCTTTGAAACTTGACAAAATAAAGGAGTTCTCAGTTTTTTCTCTATGATTTGTATCCGCTTCAAGTAGCCCTAAGTAGAGACTGTGGAAAAGCACTTTCGTTGAGAGGGGTTGCCAAGCTTCCAAGAAATAACAAGTTTCCGAATCACCAGCAAATATTTTTTCACCGAATCTTGATGATTCGTGGTGGTAATGGCAAGTCCACAAATCCCACTTGGCTCACCAAATTTTGTTCTTCTAAGTTTAAGCGTTAGTTTACATTAGCAGTTTTTATGTTTACGTTTCACACGGTTCTCTGCTATATAGATAGATGAATTTGGAACTCTAAATCCAACATGGTTTGTAGTAGCTCTTTGAAACTTGACATAATAAAGGAGTTCTCAGTTTTCTCTCTATGGTTTGTTTCCTCTTCAAGTAGCCCTAGCACAGACTGTGGAAAAGCACTTTCATTGAGAGGGGTTGCAAAGCTTCTAAGAAATAACGAGTTTCCGAAACACCAGAAAATATTTTTTCACCCACTTGATGATACTTGGTTGTAATGACAAGTACACAAATCCCACTTGGCTCACCAAGTTTTGTTCTTCTAGGTTGAAGCATTCGTCTACAGTAGCAGTTTTTATTTTTTAGGTTTTACTCTGTTCTCTCCTATATAGATAGATGAATTTGGAACTCTAAATCCAACAAGGTTTGTAGTAGCTCTTTGAAACTTGACAAAATAAATGAGTTCTCAGTTTTGTCTCTATGATTTGTTTCCACTTCAAGTAGCCCTAAGCAGAGACTGTGGAAAAGCACTTTTATTGAGAGGGGTTGCCAGCTTCTAAGAATAACGAGTTTCCGATATACCAGCAACTATTTTTTCACCCAATCTTGATGATACGTGGTGGTAATGACAAGCCCACAAATCCCACTTGGCTCAAAAAATTTTGTTCTTCTACGTTGAATCGTTCGTTTACAGTAGCAGTTTTTAGTTTTAGGTTTCACTCTGTTCTCTCCTATATAGATAGATGAATTTGGAACTCTAAATCTAACATGGTTTGTAGTGGCTCTTTGAAACTTGACAAAATAAAGGAGTTCTCAGTTTTGTCTCTATGGTTTGTTTCCTCTTCAAGTAGCCCTGGCAATGACTGAGGAAAGCACTTTTATTGAGAGGGGTTGCCAAGCTTCTAAGAAATAACGAGTTTCCGAAATACCAGCAAATATTTTTTCACCCAATCTTGATGATACTTGGTGTTAAGGACAAGTACACAAATCCCTTTGGCTCACCAAATTTTGTTCTTCTAGGTTGAAGCATTCGTCTACAGTAGCAGTTTTTATTTTTTAGGTTTTACTATGTTCTCTCCTATATAGATAGATGAATTTGGAACTCTAAATCCAACATGGTTTGTAGTGGCTCTTTGAAACTTGACAAAATAAAGGAGTTCTAAGTTTTGTCTCTATGGTTTGTTTACTCTTCAAGTACACCTAGGAACAGACTGTGGAAAAGCACTTTCATTGAGTGGGGTTGTCAAGCTTCTAAGAAATAACGAGTTTCCGAAATACCAGCAAATATTTTTTCACGCAATCTTGATGACACTTGGTGATAATGATCAGTACGCAAATCGCACTTGGCTCACCAAATTTGTTCTTCTAGGTTGAAGCGTTCGTCTACAGTAGCAGTTTTTATATTTACGTTTCACTCTGTTCTCTCTTATATAGATACATGAATTTGGAACTCTAAATCCAATATGGTTTGTAGTAGCTCTTTGAAACTTGACAAAGTAAAGGAGTTCTCAGTTTTGTCTCTATGGTTTGTTTCCTCTTCAAGTAGCCCTAGACACTGATTGTGGAAAAGCACTTAATTGAGAGAGGTTGCCAAGCTTCTAAAAAATAACGAGTTTCAGAAATACCAGCAAATATTTTTTCACACAATCTTGATGATACTTGGTGGTGATGATCAGTACACAAATACCACTTGGCTCACCAAATTTTGTTCTTCTAGGTTGAAGCGTTCGTCTACTGTAGCAATTTTTATATTTAGGTTTCACTCTGTTCTCTCCCATATAGATAGATGCATTTGGAACTCTAAAACCAACATGGTTTGTAGTAGCTCTTGAAACTTGACAAAATAAAGGAGTTCTCAGTTTTTTCTCTATGATTTGTATCCGCTTCAAGTAGCCCTAAGTAGAGACTGTGGAAAAGCACTTTCGTTGAGAGGGGTTGCCAAGCTTCCAAGAAATAACAAGTTTCCGAATCACCAGCAAATATTTTTTCACCCAATCTTGATGATTCGTGGTGGTAATGACAAGTCCACAAATCCCACTTGGCTCACCAAATTTTGTTCTTCTAAGTTTAAGCGTTAGTTTACATTAGCAGTTTTTATGTTTACGTTTCACACGGTATCTCTGCTATATAGATAGATGAATTTGGAACTCTAAATCCAACATGGTTTGTAGTAGCTCTTTGAAACTTGACATAATAAAGGAGTTCTCAGTTTTCTCTCTATGGTTTGTTTCCTCTTCAAGTAGCCCTAGGCACAGACTGTGGAAAAGCACTTTCATTGAGAGGGGTTGCAAATCTTCTAAGAAATAACGAGTTTCCGAAACACCAGAAAATATTTTTTCACCCAAACTTGATGATACTTGGTTGTAATGACAAGTACACAAATCCCACTTGGCTCACCAAGTTTTGTTCTTCTAGGTTGAAGCATTCGTCTACAGTAGCAGTTTTTATTTTTAGGTTTTACTCTGTTCTCTCCTATATAGATAGATGAATTTGGAACTCTAAATCCAACAAGGTTTGTAGTAGCTCTTTGAACTTGACAAAATAAATGAGTTCTCAGTTTTGTCTCTATGATTTGTTTCCACTTCAAGTAGCCCTAAGCAGAGACTGTGGAAAAGCACTTTTATTGAGAGGGGTTGCCAGCTTCTAAGAAATAACGAGTTTCCGATATACCAGCAACTATTTTTTCACCCAATCTTGATGATACGTGGTGGTAATGACAAGCCCACAAATCCCACTTGGCTCAAAAAATTTTGTTCTTCTACGTTGAATCGTTCGTTTACAGTAGCAGTTTTTAGTTTTAGGTTTCACTCTGTTCTCTCCTATATAGATAGATGAATTTGGAACTCTAAATCTAACATGGTTTGTAGTGGCTCTTTGAAACTTGACAAAATAAAGGAGTTCTCAGTTTTGTCTCTATGGTTTGTTTCCTCTTCAAGTAGCCCTGGCAATGACTGAGGAAAGCACTTTTATTGAGAGGGGTTGCCAAGCTTCTAAGAAATAACGAGTTTCCGAAATACCAGCAAATATTTTTTCACCCAATCTTGATGATACTTGGTGTTAAGGACAAGTACACAAATCCCTTTGGCTCACCAAATTTTGTTCTTCTAGGTTGAAGCATTCGTCTACAGTAGCAGTTTTTATTTTTAGGTTTTACTATGTTCTCTCCTATATAGATAGATGAATTTGGAACTCTAAATCCAACATGGTTTGTAGTGGCTCTTTGAAACTTGACAAAATAAAGGAGTTCTAAGTTTTGTCTCTATGGTTTGTTTACTCTTCAAGTACACCTAGGAACAGACTGTGGAAAAGCACTTTCATTGAGTGGGGTTGTCAAAGCTTCTAAGAAATAACGAGTTTCCGAAATACCAGCAAATATTTTTTCACGCAATCTTGATGACACTTGGTGATAATGATCAGTACGCAAATCGCACTTGGCTCACCAAATTTGTTCTTCTAGGTTGAAGCGTTCGTCTACAGTAGCAGTTTTTATATTTACGTTTCACTCTGTTCTCTCTTATATAGATACATGAATTTGGAACTCTAAATCCAATATGGTTTGTAGTAGCTCTTTGAAACTTGACAAAGTAAAGGAGTTCTCAGTTTTGTCTCTATGGTTTGTTTCCTCTTCAAGTAGCCCTAGACACTGATTGTGGAAAAGCACTTAATTGAGAGAGGTTGCCAAGCTTCTAAAAATAACGAGTTTCAGAAATACCAGCAAATATTTTTTCACACAATCTTGATGATACTTGGTGGTGATGATCAGTACACAAATACCACTTGGCTCACCAAATTTGTTCTTCTAGGTTGAAGCGTTCGTCTACTGTAGCAATTTTTATATTTAGGTTTCACTCTGTTCTCTCCCATATAGATAGATGCATTTGGAACTCTAAAACCAACATGGTTTGTAGTAGCGCTTTGAAACTTGACAAAATAAAGGAGTTCTCAGTTTTTCTCTATGATTTGTATCCGCTTCAAGTAGCCCTAAGTAGAGACTGTGGAAAAGCACTTTCGTTGAGAGGGGTTGCCAAGCTTCCAAGAAATAACAAGTTTCCGAATCACCAGCAAATATTTTTTCACCCAATCTTGATGATTCGTGGTGGTAATGACAAGTCCACAAATCCCACTTGGCTCACCAAATTTTGTTCTTCTAAGTTTAAGCGTTAGTTTACATTAGCAGTTTTTATGTTTACGTTTCACACGGTATCTCTGCTATATAGATAGATGAATTTGGAACTCTAAATCCAACATGGTTTGTAGTAGCTCTTTGAAACTTGACATAATAAAGGAGTTCTCAGTTTTCTCTCTATGGTTTGTTTCCTCTTCAAGTAGCCCTAGGCACAGACTGTGGAAAAGCACTTTCATTGAGAGGGGTTGCAAAGCTTCTAAGAAATAACGAGTTTCCGAAACACCAGAAAATATTTTTTCACCCAAACTTGATGATACTTGGTTGTAATGACAAGTACACAAATCCCACTTGGCTCACCAAGTTTTGTTCTTCTAGGTTGAAGCATTCGTCTACAGTAGCAGTTTTTATTTTTAGGTTTTACTCTGTTCTCTCCTATATAGATAGATGAATTTGGAACTCTAAATCCAACAAGGTTTGTAGTAGCTCTTTGAAACTTGACAAAATAAATGAGTTCTCAGTTTTGTCTCTATGATTTGTTTCCACTTCAAGTAGCCCTAAGCAGAGACTGTGGAAAAGCACTTTTATTGAGAGGGGTTGCCAGCTTCTAAGAAATAACGAGTTTCCGATATACCAGCAACTATTTTTTCACCCAATCTTGATGATACGTGGTGGTAATGACAAGCCCACAAATCCCACTTGGCTCAAAAAATTTTGTTCTTCTACGTTGAATCGTTCGTTTACAGTAGCAGTTTTTAGTTTTAGGTTTCACTCTGTTCTCTCCTATATAGATAGATGAATTTGGAACTCTAAATATAACATGGTTTGTAGTGGCTCTTTGAAACGTGACAAAATAAAGGAGTTCTCAGTTTTGTCTCTATGGTTTGTTTCCTCTTCAAGTAGCCCTAGGCACAGACTGTGGAAAAGCACTTTCATTGAATGGGGTTGCCAAGCTTCTAAGAAATAACGAGTTTCCGAAATACCAGCCAATATTTTTTCACCCAATGTTGATGAAACTTGGTGGTAATGACAAGTACACAAATCCCACATGACTCACCAAATTTTGTTCTTCTAGGTTGATGCGTTCGTTTTCAGGAGCAGTTTTCATTTTTAGGTTTCACTCTGTTCTCTCCTATATAGATAGATGAATTTGGAACTCTAAATCCAACATTGTTTGTAGTAGCTCTTTGAAACTTGACAAAATAAAGGAGTTCTCAGTTTTGTCTCTATGATTTGTTTCCGCTTCAAGTAGCCTTAAGCAGAGACTGTGGAAAAGCACTTTCATTGAGAAGGGTTGCCAAGCTTCCAAGAAATTACGAGTTTCCGAAACCAGCAAATATTTTTTCAACCAATCTTGATGATACTTGGTGGTAATGATCAGTACACAAATCCCACTTGGCTCACCAAATATTGTTCTTCCAGGTTGAAGCGTTCGTCTACAGTAGCAGTTTTTATCTTTAGGTTTCACTCTGTTCTCTGCTATATAGATAGATGAGTTTGGAACTCTAAATCTAACATGGTTTGTAGTGGCTCTTTGAAACTTGACAAAATAAAGGAGTTCTCAGTTTTGTCTCTATGGTTTGTTTCCTCTTCAAGTAGCCCTGGCAAAGACTGAGGAAAGCACTTTTATTGAGAGGGGTTGCCAAGCTTCTAAGAAATAACGAGTTTCCGAAATACAAGCAAGTATTTTTTCACCCAATCTTGATGATACTTGGTGTTAAGGACAAGTACACAAATCCCATTGGCTCACCAAATTTTGTTCTTCTAGGTTGAAGCATTCGTCTACAGTAGCAGTTTTTATTTTTAGGTTTTACTATGTTCTCTCCTATATAGATAGATGAATTTGGAACTCTAAATCCAACATGGTTTGTAGTGGCTCTTTGAAACTTGACAAAATAAAGGAGTTCTAAGTTTTGTCTCTATGGTTTGTTTACTCTTCAAGTACACCTAGGAACAGACTGTGGAAAAGCACTTTCATTGAGTGGGGTTGTCAAGCTTCTAAGAAATAACGAGTTTCCGAAATACCAGCAAATATTTTTTCACGCAATCTTGATGACACTTGGTGATAATGATCAGTATGCAAATCGCACTTGGCTCACCAAATTTGTTCTTCTAGGTTGAAGCGTTCGTCTACAGTAGCAGTTTTTATATTTACGTTTCACTCTGTTCTCTCTTATATAGATACATGAATTTGGAACTCTAAATCCAATATGGTTTGTAGTAGCTCTTTGAAACTTGACAAAGTAAAGGAGTTCTCAGTTTTGTCTCTATGGTTTGTTTCCTCTTCAAGTAGCCCTAGACACTGATTGTTTAAAAGCACTTTATTGAGAGAGGTTGCCAAGCTTCTAAGAAATAACGAGTTTCAGAAATACCAGCAAATATTTTTTCACCCAATCTTGATGATACTTGGTGGTGATGATCAGTACACAAATACCACTTGGCTCACCAAATTTTGTTCTTCTAGGTTGAAGCGTTCGTCTACTGTAGCAATTTTTATATTTAGGTTTCACTCTGTTCTCTCCCATATAGATAGATGCATTTGGAACTCTAAAACCAACATGGTTTGTAGTAGCTCTTTGAAACTTGACAAAATAAAGGAGTTCTCAGTTTTTTCTCTATGATTTGTATCCGCTTCAAGTAGCCCTAAGTAGAGACTGTGGAAAAGCACTTTCGTTGAGAGGGGTTGCCAAGCTTCCAAGAAATAACAAGTTTCCGAATCACCAGCAAATATTTTTTCACCGAATCTTGATGATTCGTGGTGGTAATGACAAGTCCACAAATCCCACTTGGCTCACCAAATTTTGTTCTTCTAAGTTTAAGCGTTAGTTTACATTAGCAGTTTTTATGTTTACGTTTCACACGGTTCTCTGCTATATAGATAGATGAATTTGGAACTCTAAATCCAACATGGTTTGTAGTAGCTCTTTGAAACTTGACATAATAAAGGAGTTCTCAGTTTTCTCTCTATGGTTTGTTTCCTCTTCAAGTAGCCCTAGGCACAGACTGTGGAAAAGCACTTTCATTGAGAGGGGTTGCAAAGCTTCTAAGAAATAACGAGTTTCCGAAACACCAGAAAATATTTTTTCACCCAAACTTGATGATACTTGGTTGTAATGACAAGTACACAAATCCCACTTGGCTCACCAAGTTTTGTTCTTCTAGGTTGAAGCATTCGTCTACAGTAGCAGTTTTTATTTTTAGGTTTTACTCTGTTCTCTCCTATATAGATAGATGAATTTGGAACTCTAAATCCAACAAGGTTTGTAGTAGCTCTTTGAAACTTGACAAAATAAATGAGTTCTCAGTTTTGTCTCTATGATTTGTTTCCACTTCAAGTAGCCCTAAGCAGAGACTGTGGAAAAGCACTTTTATTGAGAGGGGTTGCCAGCTTCTAAGAAATAACGAGTTTCCGATATACCAGCAACTATTTTTTCACCCAATCTTGATGATACGTGGTGGTAATGACAAGCCCACAAATCCCACTTGGCTCAAAAAATTTTGTTCTTCTACGTTGAATCGTTCGTTTACAGTAGCAGTTTTTAGTTTTAGGTTTCACTCTGTTCTCTCCTATATAGATAGATGAATTTGGAACTCTAAATATAACATGGTTTGTAGTGGCTCTTTGAAACGTGACAAAATAAAGGAGTTCTCAGTTTTGTCTCTATGGTTTGTTTCCTCTTCAAGTA